>NC_086247.1:115959455-116260144 GCF_021018805.1 Prinia subflava | reverse complement strand
GATTTTTTTTATATTATGTTATCGCTTCATTACACCCACTGAGCCATTTAGTGTTGAATTTAATGTAGAGCAGATCATTTTCCAAGCAATGCAAACACATCAAGGTGAAAGTCTGTTGTGTTTGGAAAGGTTAGCAGATGTTTTTGCAAGTGCTTGTGAAAGTTATTGTTGTTTATCTTACTCCTGAACCTTTAGATTGCATTTTCTTAAATACTGCATTCACCCCTGCATTCATGGTAATATGAACATTATTTCTGCTAGTTTACAGCATGAGGCTTTTTGGGTAGATGTTACAATTTTAGCCGAGAAGTACAAACATATTGTGTGGAACTTAAAAATCATATTCTCTATCATGGCTCGACAGACAACGCCTTTGCTAATGTCTCCACGCCTGACCATGTTTCTGCGTGTCAACTGTACATTTATCTGAATCTCTTCATCAATACCAGAGATCTAAAAAAAATGTCTAGCAAATCAGACTATGCTGGACATGGGGGACAAATTGTGGGACCAGGACCTATTTATGTTTCCTTGGGATGACACAGTGTCCCAGAGCAGCAGCTAAAATCTTTTGTTACAGTCACACAAGGCCAACGTCGAGCTTCGCTTATGCCACTGGGGAATTATTTTAACACAAGGACTATCTGTCTGTGTCACATTTCTAATAACCTTTTCATCACAGTACCCAGATGTAATCCAATTATAGAAACGCTTATGCATCAAAAATAAAAATGTGCAAAAGGAATCTAATTACTGAATACAGAAAGTGGGATGATTTATTTTTTATTTGGGATAAATTCAGGTGATTCACTATTAGTGAATGTAAATATATTTTCAAGGCATGACTGCTATAATCCCACAGGGTGAGTGTATGTGCCAGCGTAGGTTCAGGAAAATGCATCATAAAATATCAGGACCTAAGAGGACGTCCTGGGCAATGAGATATTTATTGCACTAGCTTTTTCCTTGCATTACTTTCCCACGAGTGTAATTCACTCCTTGGTTGAATTGTGTGGAAAATGAAGGCAGGGCATATTAGGGAGAATTTGCTTATATTTTTATAAGGCACACATATGAAAATAGCTTTTAAGATAAGTGTAAGAGAAGGGTTTGAAATTATTTCTGTTTATTGATGCAAGATCCCTGGCATACATTGCCTGTTTGGAATTTGGGCATATATATGTCCACAGTAAAAGTAGAAATGCAGTAAAACATGGACAAACTAGAGAACACAAGCCCATACCTCCCGTCCAAAGCAGGAACTGCTGCTTCCCTTTGCTTCTAAAAATCAGCCTGTGTTTGAAATTACTGACTGCACAGAATAGCTCAAGAGTATCTTCTAAAACTTAAAGCCTATCAGAGAGGCCCAGGACCATACTAAACATATTAATCAATGACTGTGCCTTACTAATGTTAAAATACAAAAGAAAAAAGATGCTAAAATAGGAAAGATTTTCCCAGTTTTGCAGAAATCTGTATATTTTTATACATCTTTTCCATGCAAAGTTGTGTTGAGTCACCACCTTCAGGATTCCACCACCATGTTACTTTTTTTGTTGGGCATTACATTGAATGCATCGCTAATAATTAAAAAGCATCAGTGATTCTTTCTGAAACACCCTCTGATGATTGGATGTACTTCTGAAAAAGAATCATGGAAAGAATCACGGAAAGCATGGGAATAACACCACACATACACACACACAGAGAAAGTAAAACAGCTGATGTGCTCCAGCTTTCTCTGGGAGACTTTCACGGCAGCACTTCCCTGCAGCAAGTGCTCACAGCACCGACCCTGAGCACTCTGCTCAGCCACTGTGATCTGCAAAAACGACTGCTGCTGAGTGTGTAAAATCTTTCCAGCTCTGCTGGCCATCTGCAACGTCTTTCAACCTGTCGGGTAGGCTGAAAATGTTGAAAAGCCCGGAGAAGTCATGCATGGTAGAATTCAAAGCCCTGGAAGATCTATGAAATTTCTTCCTTCAGGCATGCTGATTCAGATGAAGCAGCTTATAAACTCTATTATACATAGAACATATTTATAAAATCCCTGGGATTTGCTCAACTACTTATTTTTTCAGAATGATGACTTAACTTTGCATTAAAACATTCATTAGCAGTAAAAGTAATTTAAGACTACTGATAAAATACATATGAAATTTTCAAGATCAACTCACTTTGAAAATTTTATGGCAAAAGGTTAGAATACTTGACAAAATATTAAACTGCTCAATGTTTCAAGGTTTTTTTCCTCAGAATTACCTTCAATTCACCTCAAAATTTAAAACACCGCAGGTCACTGGGTATGTACATAACTTTGATCTAAATGAAATTTTACAGAAGTTAGAGAAAACTTAAATACAGTGGTAGCAGTGAACTTTAGCTACTGACAGAGTATTACAACATGGTGCTCTTCCCACTAAAAATCCAGACACCTAACTGGATCAGTTTTCCTGTAATGGCAAGATGTGTCCGTATATATATATATACACATAGATATAGATATATATATACACACACACACACAGACACAAGTCATGTTGACAGCCACTGAAGTCAGCAGCACTACACTGGCATAAAAACAGTGCAAGAAAAGCAGAATCAGATCCCCATTTTCCTTTTAACTAGAGGAAATTCATAGTAATTTCAGCATCTCAGCAGTCACCATAATTTCTGCTGTTCTTGCTATGTATTATAGAAACTGTCACTTTTTAAATTTATGGTTATCTTATACAGCTTAGGTTAAAGAACACTTAAAGCACTTTCAATGTTTCATATACCTGTACTCTAGAAGAACAGAAATAAGATTCCTTTGTTAATTTAGACCCAGACTACCAGACTATTCACACTAGCAGTCTCAGTGATTTTTAATGGGATCACCTGCATGAATAAGAAATTATATGACAAGAATCAGAAAACGGAAACCTTTAATGATTAAAAAGTAGAAAGACTACAATAGCTAAAACTCCCTTGTTGAATATATGACTCACAAAGCTACAATTCATTAAATTACCAGTCAATGTATATGTTACTAATCGGAGAAAATCTATAAGCTCATAACATCCAAACAATGTCAAATTACTACTTCAATTGTAAACCTATGTATTGTTTCTTCCCTGAAAATTTCTTTGACAAAAGAAAAACTATTGAATTATAGGCAACCAAGTTCAAAAAATTCATCTCTCAATACACATTCATTTATTTTTGCTTCATTTTAATGGCAATCCATTTGAAATCCTTGTCACATTTTCATTTTGTTTGTCACAGTGGCACATGAAGAGTGAACACTGCAAGTAAGCAAAGCCATCAAAATCACAGCCTGTTGCAGCTCAGTAGGAGCACTGTCCCTGGAACCCTTCACGGAAGAAGCTAATAAAGATTCATCTGTGGAACTTCATACGGCGCTTCTCCTCTCTCTCCGTTGTCTCTGCCAAGGCACCTTAGCAAGCTTATGAGCTGAGAATCATTGCAAAAGAGCTGATCACTGCTAAGAGCTGAATATCACTATAACAAAGCTTGCTAAGTGTTGCCTGTGCCCGGCAGCTTTGCCGGAGTTGCTTGGGCAGGGGGGTACGTAGGTGCACTCCTAACCAGGACCAACCAAGGCAGCCGAGACACCGACTGAAGCTACCGGGGAAAAACAAAAACAGCCTAAAACCAAGCAACTGAACAAGTGACCTTCCCCTAAGCCAATGCACACAAGGGACTACTGCATCCTATCCCTCATTTCCCTAGTTTTGACAAAATCATCATTATTTCACTTAGCACTATTTAAAACCAGCCAAACAATACCAATTGTAATCAACTTTAACTGTCAGGAAGAAAATGGGAATGTCTTACCTTGCAGTATAGCAGTGTTGTGCACCTCAGCATGCCTTGCTCCTACAGCAAACACATCTCGAACCAACATGTACTCACTGTCATCAACTGCTTTTCACAAATCACTCGCTTATTGATCACTACACTTATCACTCTTCATTGACTGAACTTCATCCCACATTACCGATTTTTTGCTGCTTCAGCATATTCTGAAACTTTCATTGCAAGGAGAATTCATACACAGACCAAAGCAGTGATCATCTATACTGGATACTTCTTCTATCAAGCATTTCTGCAGGGGTCTTAATTTATTTAAGAATTATTCAAACAAAGTGAGAACGGTTTTTCAAATTTCCTTACACAAATTTAAACGTTAATGAGAAAGATGAGCAACAGCCTGTGAGCCCTACAGCCCAAGCAACATTAAGTCACTATACTTCAAATTTTGTTCTGTACAAACATGTCAGGCTCATGGGTCCCAGATGATGGGCATGCTAATGTCATGAGCCAGGCACACAACTGGCATGTGAATGATGCACCGGGCATGTGCCTGACATGCTTGCCATGTAATTGCCTAGTGCTGGACACATGAATGCCAGGTAATGGCCACCTGGTGCATGCTTGACTACAGCCAAATAGCACAGCCAGTAGCACAATCACCTGCTAACAGGTGTTAATGGTAGGAAACAAAGCAGCTACCACTCCTCCTGCTGCCACCACATGAACCATTAAAAAAGATACCAGAAGGTGGATGGGTCTCCTCTGCCGGCAAGATGACTAGAAGCACAAGTATTCTGGTGGTAAAATATGAAAGAGGGTAGCCAACACCCGAGGTATGAGTAAGTTTCACAGAGGCACAATATTTTCTCACAACTGTGAGAACAACTGTTTCTCACAACTTTCTACTCCTGAGAGAGCAATTTTTTTAACAGTGGGATTAGCTGACAACTGATGCCCCAAGAGCCTTTTATTCTGCCTGCAGGAGCCTTCTGCTCACCACAGAGTTAAAAACCAGCAACCTTGAGAAAATGTACAATCAACCATGGTAAATTCTGGTGTAAAGAAACATAACAAAACCAAGCTATTCCAACCCGGAGCTGCCCTCTCATGCTGACTTTGCAGAGTTCATCCTTCAGATACGAACTTTTGGGCTCCACTAATTTGCAGGAGTAATGAAAGAAGCAGAACACCTGAAGGAAGCCATTTGCTAATGCTACCTACTTCCACAGTCACATTTCTGAGCATGTACGCAAGAACTTTCTGTTTTCACAATATGGAACAAGAACCCACTCCAGTAGCTCATCAGTGAAGAAAAAAAAATTTAAAAATGGAGAGAGATATAGAGACAATAAGAGAGATAGATAAGTTTATATATATACACACCTATATATACATGCAATTAGTATACTCTGTTGATTGTTTTAGCCTAACTTATATGGGTGGTTCTGCTATTTCTACAAGTTATCACTGTATAATAAACAAAGTACTATTCCATCATAAAAACATTATTAGAGAAGGGAAACATGCAAGCATTTTCAGTAGTCACATGGACTTTTAAAAAAGCTGTTGACATGACACTGTAGGCCATTTTGTGGCATGAAGTTCAGTCATAAATGTGCAATCATCACAATAAGACATTTATCCAAATGTATTCACACAATACAATGCATCTTCTAAATTTGCTAAAGACACTTGAAATCCTTGTATTGCTACTCTATTATGTGCTAAGCACAGTCTTCTGCATTGCTGGAAGTATACTTTGTTCTTTAAATTATTCAATTAACTAGCCAATATTTGTTTAATGCTTTGAACTTCTAATATTTTCTAAAACAGCTGAATGTTATTACTAAAACAGTGTGGGACAGATTTTGCCGGCTGCAGGTAGATGTATCTTTCCACACATTTAAGAATTACCCAACAAGTGAAAAGTTAGCTGCATTTAAGTAATAGACTGAGGAGAGGTACAAGGCAGGAAATGCTTTTCAAGAGAATTGTGGTTCAAAATCTAAAAACTAGTTTTTTATTTATTTCTTCTAGGCTCTTCCCCTGGATTTTGTTTCACTGGTTAAATTCAGGAAAATATTCTATCATGTTTGGGATGGACTGAATTTTTACGGTGTTCCTTTAACCCAACTGAGGGACAACTGTATTTGTCTCAGTAAGCACAGAGAATGTAGAAAACCTGAGTGGCCTGCAGAGGAACCAAAGTTAAGAAGAGGATTTTCTTAGCTCAGGCAGCCCTTTCAAAAGCACAGTCCTAACATCTGACAACTAAAACCAGCAGTGCAGAGTGAGTAACCAGAACTCCTGCTGGAACAAATCCGCGTCCGGCTACACGACGGGAACCGCGACCTGTGGCGCCCGCGCGTGTCAGTCCTTCCCCACCACGCGCCGCTGCCGCCCCGGACAGAGCTGAGTGAGGATGAATCACTCCCTGAGCCCTCCTTCATTTCCACGGTGCACTGGACTCCGCTCACAACGCTGCCACTGTCACCCACCAGAGACCAACACACGCTCCCACGCGTACACAGAGTACATCCCAGCAATAACAACGCCAGCAGGGACTTCTCCAATCTGAATTACTTTAGGCCTTCAATAGAAATAAAGATACTTTTATAAATGAATGTTTATTGTTTGCACTCTGGTAAAGAAGTTGAACTAGGCTCATCTTAACTGCATTTGTACGCAGTATTTCCAGTGTGTGTTGTCTGAACTCCGCGTAAATCAATACCACCACTGAACTTAGCATGATCTTGTACAAAAATAGCATCCCTGCTCAATTTTAGAGAGACTGTTTCAAATACTGTTACTTGACAGAGGGGGATGACATGCAGGTTTCCTAGCAAAGGCGTAAGGCCCAAATCTCCTGGGAAAGGGTGAGAAGAGAGGGACATGGATTTACAGCAACAAGTGGATAGTCTGACATGCCAGCTTCCTAACTCTTGTTTTTTTTATAACAGAAATACAGTTCATAGGCAATGACTGAAGAACAAAGGCACTTTTTCTACAACTCCCCATCTCCAAACATTTATGTAATTGTTCACCTAGAATTCAGTAATCATATTTTACTGGATATATGAAAAACTCCTACCAGATCACAAGGAAAAAGCCCAGAACTGGTGAACATCAACCCTCTTCAGAAACTGAAACTCAGGACTTCAGGGTCCACCATGTATTTATCTTTAATTTCTTTTTTTTTTTTTTTTAATCCTCAAAGTTTTTATTTGATCTGCATATTCTTTCAATTAATAACATTAAAGAGAAGATAAGGAAAGCCTAATAAATTCATTCCAGTTCACGAACCTTGTTAAAGTTGTGCTTGCCTTAAATTCATGTTGAAACACAATTCGCTTGTTCTAGTATTTCATTATCAAAGTCCTTCATGAACTTGCTCTGAATCCAGCAATTTGATTTAAAACATATTAAATCCATACTACTGGCTGCCAGAAAGAAACAAAATAAATTTAAGTCATATTGTTCAGATGTTAAAGGCATCCAACATACCTTAGTAAACACCAATTCTTCTATGTCAACAACAGCAATCAGAACACTCATTTTATGAATCACCGTGATCACAAAGAGTATTCTAGCAGGAAGTTTCAAGGACAGATATTTCATCCTCTGCCTTGGCATTGTAGATTTAAGGATCATGACATGCAAAGGGCCCTTTTCTGCCCTTTCAGAAGGCATTTCTAGAAATTATTTACCAACCAATCAAAAAAAGCAAGAAGGGTCCTTCTCTCAAATCCTTAATTCAAATGAAATCATATTAAATCTGTGACAAAACCAAGGTATAAAAATAAGAGAAAGTTACTAAATTTTGGGAATATTTAACTGTATATCACAGTATAATCCTGCAGCTATAGATGGGACATGAGTTCTCCTGCAACCAAGAGTTTGTTTGGTTCAAGTCCCCTACTACTTTACTGAAAATTACATGGCTACTTGAGACATAGGTCTGGGTTGCACTGCTCCTTTTTCTGGCAATTATTCACAGTTCTTCCTCTTTTTGAGAGAGCATGAAGTGATATTAAAGTGGGAATAGTGATCCACAGAGTACAATATTACCCATGTTCCCATAAAACACATTCACATAAGGAGTACAAAATTTGTACTAGCACAGTATTTCCTGAAGTCTGCTACACCCCAAACCTTTTTTGGGAAAACTGGTGATTGCATGTAACATTTAATCAAAGATCCACTCTACTGTAAAACATCAATTTCTCTTCAATTTTCCACTTAGCAATTCAAAAACTCTTTTGAATGTCAATGCTGGCAATTTTCATGCTGGCTATAACTTGGTCAGAATTAAAAAAAAAAAAAATTCATTAGCATGTTAATAACTTAGTGCCTCTAAGGAATACTTAGTTGCTCCTACATTAGAAAAAAAATCTTCTTTTCCAGTCCTATTTTTAATTACAATGTAATTATAATTTACCACAATTTCCTAGTTTCCTTCACTTCAATTTGTGGAGGAGGATTTCTCAATGGGCAACGTGCAGTACTGTTATAGTTCTAAGGAGAGCATTTCACTGAGAAATGTTCACACCCATTAAGGTGTAGAAAGGGAAGCAGAGAACATACACATGCAAATAAGAAAGTGGAAATTTTCTAAACAGAACTGCAAGAAAAACTTATATGGGCAAAACTGAGTCCCCTGTAATAAAATACAGGTAAGTGCTGGTAAGATTACTAGAATTTATAATACATTATAATCAAATCAGATTATTCATCAAATTTCACGAAGTAGCTCAGCCTTTTTTTTTTTTTACCTTAGCAAAGTTTGAGATATGAAGAGAAAGAACACTTATACCCATATTTTTGCACAAAACGATTTTTGTTCATATACACATTCTCATGTGTGCCACTTGTCACAAGAAAATAAAAGGCATGCTCATAATCAAGGTTTTGTTACTGCTCAGGTTTGCTATTTTCTGCTACTAAGAAATGCATCACCAAAATTACACCTAATAAAAGAAAGTGGATATTTAGGATTAATAATGGTGGTTTCAGTGTCTATTGTTTTATTTGAATGAACTACACCCAAATGCAGAATTTTGTACAAAACTTATAACAAGGCAGATTTAAATGTATTGCTTCTTTTTTTTTTTTCTTTTTGATCCTTATGAAGGATTTTTTTAAAATAATTTTCAGGTCTTCTGCATTCATAGATGCTTTCTGGAACAGAAATAAGGTTTTCAAAGGACACTTTCAGCATAGACAACATTTAACCTCTCAACATGTTTAGGGACGAGTATACTGCATCTGTTTCAGCAGAGAATTCATACATTCAGCTAATATCTGGAGTAGAAAATACTCATATGCTTGCTAAAGTTGCCCACATTCTTCATGACTTTACCCAGTGTTCCTGTATTCATTACATTTGTGCAGTTTGCATAACAAAATGCACCAGTCACGGAGTTTTGACTCACCTTAATACCTCATCTGTACCTTGCAAGAAACTGAACTGCTTCTTGCAAACTTGCTCAGCAAGGAAATATTTAAAAACTAATCCAAATCCAGCAGTCTGAGTTGTCAATTTTCTTTGAGAATTCAAAGAGGGCAGCTAAACTGTAAGAAAACTAGGAAAGGGCCAGTACAAGTCCACCTTAAAAAGCTAGGATTCAGGAAACTATGGGTAATCGTGGAATTACAGACAATCTAGTTTAATTTTAATTTGAAGAAAAAATACCAAATAATTAAGCTTTGTACCTAAAAAATATGGAGAAGATGAAAAAGACCCAACATGAAAGTGTCAAAAACAGTCATGTAAAAACACCTCAAGTCTTCTTTTGGCAATGTAAAGGTCCTTATGGAGAGAAGAAAATCATGGCTCTCAAAGCCATTTGACACAATTTTACATTATTTTTTCCCATGCAAATTTTGTAAAAAATACTCTAAGTGAAACTTCTATGAGAATAATGCTTAAGTTATGAGAAAACTGACCAAGCTGTAACTGTCAATGATTTCTCCAAATGAGAAATATGTATTACCAGGCTGTACTGGGACGTGTCTTTTGTCCAATATTTTTCATTAGTTTCATTAACAATTGAAAGATAGAATGCAGCATAAACTGGCAGATTAATTAAGAAAGAAGGGACAGAAAGCACATCAGAGGAAAAGATTAAATTCAAAATTAAATTGACACCATGAAGAAAGGTCCTGTTAGGAAGATCCCATAAGACAGGAATATTAATCATCACCCATACAAATACAAGACGAGGAAAAACAAGTTAGGTTGAAGTTTTAGGGCAAAAACTATAAATGTTGGAATAGTTCAGAATCTGAACATGTAATTAGCGCACTAAATGAAAGTACGGTAGCATTTCAGACAATGCCAAAGACGTCAGGCAAAGCCACAGTCAAGAAGAAAACTTTTTCTGTTAGTTGCTAAAAAAGAGTATTTTGCCCTTCTCTGAGGACAGAGACTATATTTGTAGGAATTCTTCACAGTGTAAGCACTTTTTTTTTCTATTTCTGTTCCAGCTGAGGGTCACTTGAGTCTCCTTGCTCCAAACTTCTGTCAGAGATCACTAGAACTGGACTGTATTATGGGTTATTTCTTGAATACATCTAGTTTTATAAATGCTTCCTATTATGCTATTAAGGCTATGTGTTCATGCTTGAGATGTACACAATAGATTTATCTCCTTTTTTCTCTTTGGCAGTCAGTCACTCAAAAAATATACCGCATCAAAAAATCAAAAAATCCTTCATATTTCCTTGTTAAGTTTTTGTGAAAAATGAGCTTAGCCTTGCACTGAAAACAGAAAGAATTTGGAAAACAAGAACTCATTCACAGAATGTACGGAAGCTAAATCTCTCCCAACAGTTATATTTAATTTAGAACTGTTACGCTGAAACAGAGTCATGAAGCAAGATAAATTTGACAAGGAAGGTCAAATAAAATAACAAAATAAAGTTTAAAAGAAAAATCACAAATTACACCAACAAAAAACAAAACACCAAAGTTCTCCATGCACCTAAAATATTTTTAATGACTGCAAAAAGATATTTCCTTCTGTATAACGTTTTTGATTTTTTAAGGGCTTGCTTCAGCAAGGAAGACACACCTTTCTTCTGCATCTTACTAGGACATGCTTTTACCACAGCTAGGTACAAAAATCATACACAGGCATCCAGCAGTAACACAGATTTTGGAAAGTATAAAATCTCAGCATGACAGCTCTACCACCAGGATGGGATGAAGAACAGAACAAAAGAACAAGCAGCAAAAAAACCCACCAAACAACCAAACAAAACACACAAAACAAAGCAAAAAACCCTAAAAAATAAACAAATAAATAAACCCTCATAAGACATGAGAGTGACAGGTAATGAGCTACTGCACACCAGGCCTGGAGACTTCCCACTTCACCAGTGTGCATTATAGTACTCTGTGAAAGGAGCACCATGCTTGAACAATAAAAAAGCACATGATAGTAAGAATCAGGTATTACGTTTAAATTTAAACTGACAGCTGGTGCGTGGTTTATTATTTAATTATATTTTTTAATATTATTAATTTTTTTTTGTGCTTACTTGTAGGTTTTCTGGGTCATATTTTGGTGACTATCTCTATACTTGCCCTTGCCTGAAAGTTTTAATGTTGTGAACATAATTAACACCAAAGTTAAAAATTTTGGAAAGTAAAGGTGGTTTGCTTTGCTTCGAGTTATCCAAAACCAACCTTTTAAAGGTATTTCTTTCCAACCCATAAAAACTCCTGAGATTTTAAAATTCTGAATCTGAGAAGAGCTATGCAAGAAATAAATAAAATGCATTTTCACAGAAAACAATTAGTAAGAACCAGGCTATGCTGGTCTTAAGTTTCACCAGAACAGTGCAGAGAAATCTGACAGAGAAATATACTGCAGCATATGAATAAATCAGCTACTCCTCATCAGGGCAGTGAATCCAATACAACTGACAGTCAACTTAGATGTCATATGAAGCTCCCAGAGGTATTTGATCATGAGGTTCTCTAGGCAGTAACATCTCAAATCAGCTGTGTGAGGTACAAACATCCCTGGGAAAATGATCAAACGAGTGAATGAAAAAATTATTTGCAAAAAACAAACAAGCAATAATAAAAACCCAAACAAACCAACCAACCAAAATCCCAACTGCTAAAAAACCTGTTACAGTTTGCAGTTGTATATATCCTATCAACCTGTGCAAGGAAGCAGTACTACAGAAGTGCATAAAATTAAAATATGAGCCAGGGTGCATTTTGCTTCATCTGGAGATTCATAATATACTTGCTACAATACACAGTTATAATTACAATTTTGCTTGCTGACAGAACCTCTAAGACAAGGACTACATTCATACATTTCTGCAGGACTAATTTCAATGCCTACAAAAAGGCTGAGGCATCGTCATGCTTGAGCACACTAGCTGAAGTCTTAAGACTCTTCCAATGAAGCTCCAGTGAACACAAAACAGAAGCAAGAATAAAATCTCAGGCACTACAGAGTTCCTACTTAGCATTTTCCAAGGAATTTTTAACAACATCATGCAAAATGTGCTTTCTTTTTCCCCTTTCACTCCCCAACATTTGTCAGTATTTTTAAAGATAGGACCTTGATTCCTGGTGCTCTTAGCAATGCAGGCAGATACACATCCTTTTGCATGGAATAAATGAACACCCATTTTATTATTGCTTTTGCTTTCTGTATGGATGAGTTCTAAATTTGGGAGAGTGGGTTTCTGATGAAGAGGTAGTTCAAATATGAATTGCATTTGATCATTTCAAAAACAACTGCTAAGAAATCTTTCTCTTGGGCATTGATCCTAATTTTTTCACTTCAACTGTTTCTACCTCACATAAAGAGTGATCCAATGGTCCTCAAAGGGAAACAGATAAATCTACCACTGATCTGGTTAAAAGGAGCTCATCACAGGGTTCATTCAGCATCATTCCTATAAACAAAAGCAGTGTTCTTGAAGTGACTTACAGGATTAAAGCTCAACCTCTGACAGCTAGGCAGCTCCTTCAATTTTTTTTCTTTTTTTTTCAGTTAGAACAGTTTAAGTATTTTTATCCATGTTGTTATTATTCATTGATCTATGTTTAAAGGAACCTGAAGACGCTGTTATCTCCTGTCAGCCCAGGATTTAAATTTCCATTATATATCCCATAAGAAAGTTTCCAAAACTATTCCTCAAAATCTCCACAGATGAAAGGTATGGTATCATAAGGTATCAAAATTTCACTGTAAGAGAAGTGGCCAAAAGAGAACAAAGGAAATTGAGAAGAGAAGCTTTAAGGGAGATCTCATCAACCTGTATAAATATCTAACTGAGATAGGGCTGACAGAGCCTTACAACCTCATGTATCCTGTGAGCTGCAGAACATATTTCAGGTATATAGCAGTATGGTTGATATTCAGAATTTAAAATTTATATAACTAAACCCATCCTGCATTTCAAAATTATTTTGATTCTGCTCCCATGCTCATTTTATGAAGGACTTACCACAGAGAAATGACTCTCTTTAAAGACAACTACAGAATAAAATATTTTGGAAATGGAGTAAAATGTACTTTGAATCCAGCTTTTAGACACTGGTTCATTTTACTAAATCACATTACTGTGCAGAAGACACTAGGAATACATAAAGTATTTATATTCAAGCTGATACAGTAATTACAGGTATCCCAGCCATGAACAAGAATCCATTTGCAATTATATTTTCAGCAGCAAATTCAGTATATTTAAGGCAGACAGATGTTCTACAATGAAAATGATAAACATCCACGAATAGAATTCCTGTCAAAATATTTCTCTGAGCAGCTCGATCAGTTTAAATTAAAATGCCTAAAATATTCTCTTCAGATTAAATGAACAAAGTAAGAAGCATTCATTGAAAATATTTCATTTAGCTATTTTACATTTGTGCTTTATACTTGTCTTCTTATGGAAAAGCTAATACTGAACAGTTTTTGTTGACTAAAACATTGGTTTGCAGCTAAATAAAATTACTACACAAAATCTGTAATTTATTTTTTGTTACGAACCTTCAGCACATTGTCCCTTTTTTATCAAAAACATATGATGTTTCACATGTACTTAGGTTCTCAGTTTGCGAGTGTTATTTTAGAATATGCTAAGTATTGTTATTTTCTCATTAGAAGAATCTTAATGACCACTGTCACTCTCCATTTTCTATGCAAGCTGGAATCGTAGAACATCTGAAGCTGAAAGGGACCCATCACAACCATCAGGTCTAACTCTTTGATCCTCACAGGACTACCCAAAACTAAACCATGTGACCACCATATGCTTGAACTCTGAGAGGTTTCAAGGCATGACCACCTCCCTGGGGACTCCATTCCAGTGATCAATCACTCTCTGGGTGAAGGGCTTTTCCTAATGTGCAACGTGAACCTGCCTCAGCATCCCTTCATTCCATTTCCTCTTATCCTAAAAAAAAACAAATTAGTATTCATGGTATCCTTTATGTATCTTCAGCTCAAAGAATGAGTAAAGAAAAAAAGGACAAATTACTTATGAATTCCATGAGGTCTAAAAGTCTAAGCATTATGCAGAAAGATGCATGGAAAATCACTGTCTTTGGAGTTTGGACAACTGAAGGTTTCTGGATTTTTTTTTTTTAATTTAAAAAAGAAAAAAGCAAACACATCAGCTTGGTGGACAAACGTCCCAAGCTATGCATGAGATTCACCCAATACCATGTCCATGATACAATGTTCTAATATTACATTAGTGCAAAAATAAACGAACTAAATTCTAACAAGGTGCAATTAATATATCCAAGAACCAGGTTCAGTCTTTGAAGGATTAATTTATGTAATTATTTCTGCACATTTCTTCAGAGCCTGGGCAGGTGTGGAGACAAGTACAGCAAGGGGGTCACAACATCAGATTGCAAGAACAGAACATGTTAGGCATTTACTCTTCCTCTGGCCAACAACTGGGGATTTCTATCTTAAAATATATAAATATCAGGAGATATTCTGTATGGAAACATTTTCAAAATACACACATATTGGCAAGTCAGGAGAGCAATTCAAAAGATTATCTTCTGTTGAGAACAAGATATTTTTGTGATAAACTACTATAGTTCAGAATGCAATCAATGGAAACATCTAAATATAAGTCTAGTAAATAAAAGTGAATCATATCAAACCTTTTAAGATCCTGGGGGAAAAAATCATTAAAGCTTTATTTTAAATAAAGTCTCAAAAACCTGCTGCTTAGAGATTTATCTGAACTGAGTAAGTTCCCAATAGATTGCTTTGCTGAAAAAAACCTGCACATTCAAAAGAACACCTGAAAGTAAGCTTATAATGCTAAGGAGAATGATGCATTGCAAAAAACCCCTGTAATTTCCTTTTCCATTTATTTATTGTTAAGGAAAAATATGTAGCTGTATTTGAAAGTTCATCCTTGCTAAATCAATTACATTCCTCTTCACTTGCTCGCCACTTGAGTGATACAAACAGCATAGCACATCTCCAAGTACAATACTGACTTAGGGAACAAACTGAAGAGCCACCTGTATTATCTCACAACTGAAATCCTTCCAGAACAACTTACCCTCTTTATCCTAAACGGCATCACAGTAGTGAGGGCAAGATAAAAAAAGATCTGGTTTATTTTAGCAGCTTCACTGTTATTTGTCTAACCAACACAACCACTTATTCAATTTGGTTGAATTTTCGAGGCAATTTTGAAATCCCCTTCATGCCTGACCAGAAAGCTGCATCCAATTCTCCTCTCCACATGACACTGCCAAATGTGGTCATGCAGCAGCCACAAATTACCATTTTGAGGGAAAAGCAACACCACCAGAATGGAAGAGCAGGAACAGATAAATATTACTCTCACACACAACACAACCTCATGCTTCATTCGTCTTATTTTAAGAATAAAGCTACATAAATTGATGCAGTTTTCAATTTGACCCTTCCCTTCCTCTTCCTAATCCTATTTCAGATAATCATTAATTCAAAGATTCAGAATGACTATGGCATCCTTCAGTGGTCAGCAACCACAAAGCTGGCATGAAGCAGAACCAGCACGGCTGCTTCAAAGGCACCTCCCTGGATCAGCCTCCTTTAAAATAAGTCTCTCTGTCTCCATCACCATTTGCCAACAAAGAAGGCCAATTCTTGTAAAAGAATACTAACTTCCTTCATGAACAGACACCATTGATTTAACTAAAAGAACAATAAAATTAAAAAAAAAAAATAACCACACAACACATTCATTCACAGCACTGCATTTGAACTCATAGTGCAGGGATCAGGCACTAGGAGGTGAAGAAGAGCAGAGTATATACATAAAAATTTATGGTTTAACCTCAAAAAGTGTTTCTGTGCCCCAAATTTCCTTCTGTTGTCTAAGATATGTAATGGTCACTATATACAAAGGAATTTTCTAAAGTAGCTGGTATTACCTTCATTTCAGAAAGGAACCCTTTAAGTACCCTTAAATATTTTTAAAATAAATTACTCTTTTTAACTTCATTGGGGATATGTACTTCCCCAATACTCAGCTGAAAGTTAAGTCAGTAGAAGATTCAGGTCCACAATACAAGCTGGAGTACAATTCATCACATAAATATAAAGAACCTTCATAAACACCATGAATCTGGTTTGTCAATTTATAGTAAGTAATGTACAGAAATCTATCAAAAATTAAAAGCGCCTGATAAAAGGTTTTACACCCACTTAAGGCTCTTCCTCCTATCAGCTGCTACTTGGTAATAGCTCAGAAACACATGAAAAGGTTCAATTATAAAAACAGAAAAGTTACTTCTGAAACTTTCAGCAGAGGCATTTCGGCCTTTCATCTCCCTCTATCAAAACTGGTCAGTATCATTCTTGTATAAATACATTAAATGGAAAATATGAAAATGTAAAACTAAAATTTCCTGAATATCCAATATTTATCTGACACAAATGTAAAAATCATATTCCTGCTACTCACTTCCACAGGGTAAAAAAAACTTCAGAGCCACAGTAAGTAGAAATGACATAATGTACAAAGAAGAGAGAGAGAAAAAAAAATTAATGCAACCTTTAATACCATGTAAAAAATGAATTTTACATTAGTCAAGAATGAAAGTGGAAGAACTAAACTATTTTCTTTTCCACCTTTGTATGATAAGCAGAATGTTAATTATGTGTCTCTGGAGTAATCAGTGTCACCTGGAATTTACAGAACCTGGGAGAAAAATTGCCAAAGAAGAATTTGAAGAAAGATAGAATCAAGAAATTGGGGAAAATATGGGCTTAGAAATACTGCATTAATGTTGACCTGTTGTCATGGTTGCTGGGGGAAGTGAATTTTTCCAGGGAGAGGTAAGCAGGCCAATTAGTAATCAGCTTTCTGCTGGCACCTGGATTGGTCACTCGAAGGTTTGGACACGCCTCTGAGGACACAAAGATTTAAAAGCAGGAGTCTGGGGGGTTCAGCCTCTTTTTGGGTTCCTGTTTCAGCAGGGAAACCTCTCCTCTCCCCTGCTCAGCTCTGGGCTGAGTGGGGGAGGGGGAAGCCACGTGGCCGGGCTCAGGAAAACCACGCAGTAGAACTAAAGTAAGCTGGGCCCCAGGGGAGAAGAGAGTGGACAGGACTGGAACTGAGCTGCCCCAGCCAGGATGGAGGGGTGGAAAACTGTGGAAGTGCCTTCTGTGTGTGCTCACCCCCCTCCCCCCCCCCAAACTCCGGGAGAAGGTGCCCAGACAGGTGGGAGTTGCCGAGCCTGGTAGTGCTTCAGACTGCACCCTGCCGGGAGCCAGGAACTGTTAACCCTTGCTTGGCAGAAAGAAACTTTTCTTAGACATTGATTCTCATGACTGGTGGTTTTGGAAAAAAAGAGAAGGAAGCGGCCTGGGACCGAGGTGATAAAGCATGATTGGAAGGAACCTGATGGGCAAAGAATGAGAGGAGTAGCCTTCGGAGCTGGACTTTTCTTGCATAATGTCAGCCATGGACTGAACTTGAGTCTCTTTTGAACATAAACTGCATTTTTAGGTGGATACAGCTGCCCCTGCTTTTGCTACAGTGACTGGCACTTGAAGAGTGGAGCGAGCAGAGAAGAGAGGGGGAGGGTGAGGTAGCGCCCTCTGCCCTCAGGGGAGACCTGCTCCTGGAACCCCGGCCCCTGGGTAAAAAGGGGAGAGCTCGGCATGCAGCATCCTTAAAAGAGCCCTGTATGCAGCTTTAGACTATGGACAGCGGTGAGAGCGCTGGACATAGGAAAAAGAGAGTGTCACCCTGGCAGACTTCTCCAGGCAGTGCCATGGGTGACATGGGAACACATAAGGGGTAGACCCGTGTTTTCTGAGGAACAGTCTGTGGTGCGAGAGAGACTCCTCTCTCCCTTGCTGAATTGAAGATTAGTTTGTTTTTGAGTGGTGATTGTTTGATCTAAAACCCAAAGGTTTGGTCTGTAAAGAGTGATGCGTGGGGAGGTAGAAACTGGGAGAAGAAATGTTCTAAGAAGTTTTTATTTCTGTCTCTGTGTGTGTTTAAGAGTATTTCTGTCCCTGTTCTTATGTAATGTAATAAAGTTTTGGTGGTTTTTTTTGTTTTCAAGATTTAAGCCTGCTCTGCTCTGTTCCTGATCACATCCCACAGTAGCTGTTAGGGAAAAACATATATTCATGGGTGCATTAACATCTGGCCAGTGCCAACCCATGACACCTGTTTAAAGATAACTTGAATAATACAAAGTCAAGGCTTCCATGAAGAAAGATGTTATGAGTAGGACGGGTGGCTACCTTTCCTGATTCTATAAACTGTACATCAGAACTTGCGTATATCTGTGAAAATAAAAATATAAACTGCAATCTCAAATGAGCAAGAAAACAGGAAATTCCAGAAGAAGGCAGTAGACAGCACTGGTTTTCCAGAACCTTCCTTCTCTACACATGGAACAGGCTATGCACTCAAGTCCAACATGTCAGATGGTTGGCCCCAAGAAGCCCTATGGGCCCTCTTTCCTCACACAGGGATTCATGGCCAAGACACCTCCCCTGTGCCAGATCTCCTCTGAGTGATGTGACAGCCCCAGCAGCCTCCTCAGTTACTGTTTTTGCAAGCTGTACATCCATGCCATTGTATCCTAAAGAAATCTTTTCTCACATGTGCCTTTCCAAATACCAGCTCCTCAAGATTAAAAGCAGGCAAACTCATGAATTATCCAAATTAGCCAAATAATACGCAACTCTCAAAAGATCTAACCAAAGAGTTGTCAGGTAGGAGTTTTGATAAAGTTAATGCAGATGGAAATGGGATTACTACATGGTCACTTTTCTGTATTCTAAGTGAACAGCAACTGATCACAAAAAAATCCTGAAGAGAAACTTCTGGAAATTAGAATGCCTACTTCATGCTAAACCTGAAATTCAAAAACAATTTCCATACATGATTTGCAAATGAGATTCTTCTTTTATCTGAATTGGTTATTTCATCATAATCTTACTAATTTTACAAAGGTGCAATGAGGATAAAAAAATTTATTTACCTCTGAACTGAGTACCTTCTTGCAAAGTTGGCAGAAAACCACAGTCAGACCTGTCTTTGCTAAAAATCCAACCACAATTTTCTTGGAACATGGCATAAGAGCTCACTATTGCTGTGATTATAGGCTTAAAATGATATATACTTCTGATTTCAGTACAAAAAAAACCACTCCAAAATAATTAAGTATTTGCTACAATCAGCTCTTCTGTTTATAGTCAGAGATGAATATCCAATTCAGTCATATTACATTTTTGACATATTTAAAATTTCATTACCTGAGAATGCCTATTTATTTCTAAATGAACTTCTGTCATGCACAACAAATTTGACACACATGGAAATCCACCTTATGAAAACAGGAGGTGAAAAGGGTATTTAACTTTTAGCTGCTTTGTGCTGCTGCATTAGATGGACATGTTTGCAGAGCTGCTCTGTGGGATTTGCTACAGCTTGCAAAAGGGGATTACCCAACTGCTCTTTCCAATTTATGTGAAAAACACTCAGTTGCACACCAATGGCCATCAGCAGGATAAACCCTTGTCTCTGGCACATAGAAGGCCAATTCATGATTGAAACTGACACAGGGAACTACTTTAATCAACTAATAATCACCCAAAATTACCTCCAGGAAAATCCCTCTAGCTCCGGCATTTAGATTAAGTGTCAAGGCTCAATCTGAACTTCTTATGAAGAAGGCAGCTTCTCTTAAAACAAATCTCTGTTAAATTGATAAGAGTTAATGTACCTGGCAGCTCCTCAGCAGATGGCAGGTTTAGGTGCAGAATGCTGATGACACTGGAGCTCTGTGCTACCAAAAGCAGTCATTAAGGTGAAAGAACTTTCAAATGAGTCTCTTCTGTAAATTATTAAAAGAAAATTATAGGATAAAATGGTTTAGCTCAAGAATTCATTTACTTGGAGGATGCTTGATGAAGCACTTTTTGTTGGTTTTTGACATATATGAAATACATTATTCACCTAAGCATCAGATTGTTTTTCATGAATCTATGCAAACAGATAGCTCCAAATACACACCGTGAAACAAGAAGCATTATTTGGTTTTTGCTAGATCTCAGCCAGGCAGAATACCAGACAAATTAGCAAAACATATTATTAATTTAGTAAATTTTCATTTCAAGTACATGGATACAAACTTACAGCATCTATAGATATTAAAAAAAAAAAAACAACAAAAAAACCAGAACAATGAAAATTGCCTTGTTTAAATAGGAAAAGAAAATAATTCTTTGTTGCTGATCTGCAAAGAAGCCTATGGAGATGCCACCTTGAAGGGAAAAAGAAGCCTAAATACTGCAGGGTGTAGGGCTAAACTACACAGTTGGCACCAGGTTTGTGGATATCCACTGCAACAACTCACCTGGGGACATCTGTTCACTGCCTGACCATCCTGCCCTCTGCCACTGGCTAAAAGACCTGCTAATAATAGCACTGAAGGATCTTTTGTCTTGCAGGGCCTGACCTTAAAATAACATTCTTATTACAGAGCCACACTCTGTCCTTTACCAATTAGAAGGATGCTTATTTATGAAATAAAGAAAGCAAAGCTTCCAAGAGTGATAATAAACCACCTTTCTTGAACTGAAAGTTTTGGGTTTTTTTGCTTTATTTTATACAAGTAAGTAAAAGCACATATTAAACTTACTCAGAAACAAAAGAAGCTGCTCTTCCTGCAGCCACTCGCTTTGTTCTGATTAAATCATATTTCCAAAGAGTTCACATTGTTCTGAGAATAAGCTTTGGGTATGCCAATACCTATCTTCCCCAATCTGCTGTTTTCTCTCAAGCAAGCTATAGAATCAAACTCTTATTCCAAAAATTTCATAGTGACTCTGGCTGAAAAGATTTCCAATAGTGCTTTTCTCAGGAAAAGATTCATACCCTCCTGCCAACACAGATAATCTGGCGTGACTGTTCATTTAGAGTCAACTAAATTAAATCTGGAGCATTTGCATGTTGTGTTAATTGATCTCACCTAAGAAAATAATGTCACTGTGCCAGCAGAAATCCTGTTACTGGAACATGTTGCAACAGCCTAACACTGTAGAGCTGCAAAATACCTATAGAGAGATGTTTTATAATGTCAAGTCAAAACATGCCCCAAATAAAAAAAAACCAAAATTCTGCTTGGCCTCCATTAAAGCCTGGTGACTGACCTTCCCTTGGCCAGAACGTCTGCACAATTTCAGTCTCTGACGCTGTCCTCATCTGAGCTAAAATCATGAGTAAAGAGATATTTCTGAATTTTCCCACTGTACTTATTTCACTGACATTAAACTACTGCTAAGGAAATTATAACATGATTACAAACTTAGTAAAGTCTAAAGTCGTATCTAAGAAAGGCGGTGATTCAACCAGAGAAGCAATATTCTGTCTTTAAAGAGACACAAGAGCTTACTGAGGGTAACAGAAAATAGCTCACCAGAAAAAGGGACAAGTTATGAGTGTTGTGGGAATCATTATTCCAAATTTACTCACTCTATGTGTGTAAATTACAGCAATAACATCACATTAATGTAGTTATTCAAATTTAACACACTCACGTTCATTAAAGAAAAAAAAATGTCACCACAATGACAAGCCATTCTCTGAGTTACACTCAGGGTAAGTAAATGTCAAGCAGCAGGAGAAATTTAAGTTACACAATATCACAGATGTGCACTATAAGCAATTTTTTTTATTTTGCTTTGTACCATGAAAAAAGCCTCTTGGGAAGGAACCAGTCGGTCCTTTTAATAGCAGAGATGATTTCTATATGCATAGCTCAAGGCACTCAGTAGGAAACTATAAATAACTAAAACACAAAACAGGACCCACTGTCAATTTTTTGTCTCAACATATAACTAAATACTTTTATTTTTAAAAGCTTGCAAGGCTGTCTTTGTAGATAAACTGCTTCAATAAATCTCACAGGATCCAAATACTTTTCATGGGCAAAGTCCAGAACACCTCTGTGTCCTTTCATTGTCACAGGAAGGAGACCAGGAGATTGTGTCTTTTGCACAATCTGCTGGGTTGCCTTCTTAACAAATAGTCCTTGCACTACAGCTTTGCAAAGAGGCCGGTTTCAACAATGCCGTGAGTTCACACCTGCACATCAGCAACATTGTCAAAATGATTATCAGAGCATCTCCCTGAAAAAACCTTCTTGAGATCTTCAGGGTTTCCTTGCGGCATGCCTCTGTGACTTTGCTGGGAGAAACTGAGAGTCTTTCTTTCTCCCAGTAACAATGTAAGTGCTATTGAAGAGATTTCTTTATATATAGTGACAGAGCATGCCAGAAAAAGGGGAAGAAAAATGGCACTATTAAACTCCTTCACTGAGTGTTACTTAAAAGCAGGGATTATAAAAATGGAATATATGGAACCACTTGCATTCTTAAAAGATATATATACTCTTTATAATGTATTTGCTTTGCACCACCACATTTACAGCTTTTACTTCCAAATATATGTACGCAGAAAATTAAACCACAAAGCCTTAAAAAATTGCCATAAAGCTCAAAACAGATTTCTGCATATTTTCATGAGTAGCAAGAATTTTATCACTGTTACAAGTCAAGAATTTGGGAAACCAGCTTCCTATAGCAGCATACTACTTTGAACTGAACGACAATGAGTAAGACATTTAGGTATGTTTAGATATGTATATATAGGAATACTTAATCAAGTATTACTTTAAAATAAAATATATTTTAAAATAACTTTCTTCTACCTGCTAGTCTGCTGGTAGACCATGAGTACAAGAGATAACCCAAGTCCCCCTAGGATGTCTAGAAGAACAAAAGCTAATTGGAGGGATGGAAGAGTTTCAAAATGGAACAAGTATATGTCATGACTGCCTAGAATACCCTCAGACTCCAACAGTTTGTGGATTCTCAAGACTGGAGCACTGAGATTTCCTTTAGAGACAGTTTTTTAGTTTGTTTCATTGTTTGGGGGGGTGGGGGTGTTTGTGGGTTTTGTTTTTGTTTTAAAATAGTCCTTCAAAGATCTCTTTTCTTTTAAACTGTCCAACCATAACTTACATCCATGCCAACTTTTATTTGGAGCTTCCTGCAGCAAGTTCAGTTCATGCACTGAACTCTTGTTCTTTTCTTGGATGAGACAGCGAACATTTCTTCCCTATTAATTTTCTCCATGCCACTTATGATTTTATAGAATTCTAAAATAAGCTCCCTTTTTCAGGATAAAGAGTCCCAGCCAATTCAGACCCTCCTTGCACAGAAGTCACTGCTTACCCTTGATCATACTTGCCCTTTATAGAATCCACTCCATTTATACTTCATGTTGAGAGACAGAGACCAGAATCAAATACTGAACATGAAGATACACCACGGAATTACTCAGTGTCATCATAATATTCCATCTTCTACTTCTTCCTAAAAATCCCTAACCTTGTATACGATTTTTTCAAAAAAAAAAACCAGTGCTAGGCAGTCAGCTCCTAAATTATGAGATATGGTGTAAGCACAAGAGAATGAACCTTCTGGAGGAAAATTCAACAGCTTGTCACTTTCTTTTGGAATAGCACAAATCAAATACTGCCTTTTCTCATTCATGTGAAAATATCTCGATTTAATTTGATAAATTGAAATCTTGATATTCAAGACACAAGATTTTTTTTTTTTATTATTGGCAGAGTTTTACAGAATAAGGCAGTTAGCATCCCTTATGAAAAGGTTTTGTACAAAGATACAAAGATAATACAAGAATATCCCAAAGATACTTTCTTGAAAAGTGTAATGGTTAATGATTCTATGAGACAATTAAGATTTTTTTCTGCAAAAATTAAAGGGAGGTGGGGAGCATTTGCAGACAGGCACTCAAAAAAATGCATGCAGCTAAAATATACTGGGACAATGCATTGCAACATAAAGTATTTCTGACTCATATCCCAATGACACTAACTAAATATGCACTATCCTGGCAGCATGAATGTAAGAAGACTGAAAAGGATGCTGCTGTGTAGCTGTCAGTAAAGAATTTCCATGCACTACTTGTGTCACTGATATATAAATAATATATTACTGAAATACTAAAAATATTGCACTGTAGCTTACTCTATCACTGTATTATCAAGTTAAATTAGTACTACATAGTGAGATGCTTTCAGGAGAAGGATGAAGAACAGAAAAATAGGGTAAGGATGACAACAGAGCAAGGTTTTAACTTGAAGAGCACTTCAAAAAAAAAAGTGGGTAGGCAACCAAGAGACTCCAAGATGTTACCAGACCACACTGGAATCCAAACGTGCCATGTTCCTATAATCAATATAGACTCAGCTCTGTGCTATGGACAGTCAAACCTATTTCCTAAAATAAATTCTATTACTAGACTTATCAAGATATTCTCATCACTGCTATCCTCCAAATTTCCAGCATCATTCTCAGTTCTAGCTTTTATTCATGGACTTAAAATATTTACACTTAATATAAATAAACACAAAGAGAAAATACTGTCTCACTTTTCATCTGATTTAATATTTAACATTTTTCCTCAATGCAGCATGGAAAAAGATAAGAAAAATATATTGGGTAGGGAAAAGAGAAAGTGGGTTATATTATAATATCTAAAAGAGGAGGGAAAAAATAGATATATCATTCTGTTAGCTGTCCAAACAAAAGGCAGGTCTCAAGATGAAAAGGCCCGAATAGCAACCATCTGATTCATTTCAAAAACATTTCTCTGCTATTTGATAGAATGGTAAAATCATTAAACGTCTACCTTGAATTTTAGGAATAGACTTCATAAGTATTTATCATATTTATAAATTTCAGAAGTACTAAAATTATTTCAGAAGATAGTTTAGATACAAGAGAGAGAGAAGAAAATTCTGGAATTTCTGTCAAAAGGTATCACTGCTTATGTACATAGGCCAAGGCTTTGAAAAAGATCTGTCCTTGAGAACTACTACTCCACAAGAATAAAATCTGAAGAGCCAAAAAAATGTAAAGTCAAAACTAAATAAAAGATATTTCTCTTCTGAAAACCTTGGAAACCTCAAAATTACTGTATCAACATTTGCAAGACTGGATTTACAAAACACAGGAATATATGGAATTTTACAATAATATAGCAATAAGACTAATAACAAAAATTGAGCAGAAAATTTTCAAGACAAGTAACCACAACAGTATCAATATGGCTAAGCAAATTTTTCTGGGATGTAAATTTGAATCTTAGTCTCCTTACTCTCCAGAACAAGCCAAGACTCAGAAGGTAGTACAAACTAGAATTATAGTTCTACCCATTTATCCCTCTTTACAGTAAGAGTATTTTTCTTCACAGATTAACTGTTTAAAAAAAAGGCACACCTATTCCTTCAAATAAATGTCTATTGGCTGAATTTCTAACTACAAGTTGATGTTTCAGAAAGCTTGCCATTGTTTTCCTCTTAATTCTGTTCCATAACATTGAACATGAATTAATGGATATTTCTACAAACGCATTACAGAAGACCCCAAAAAATAATTTGCTTTGCATTATTTTACTAAAAAAAGATGTAGCCTACAATTCTTATCTTCACACTAACTGAAGCTATGACAGAGTCCTTAGTTTCTCTTCATTTTCCCAGAATCATCTCTTATTGTAGTCAGATGCTTTTTTTCTCCCCGTGCATTTCCCTTCCTACTGTGATATGTAAGGATATTCCATTTAGCACTGAGGGGAAAAAGAAATCACTGCTTTTCTCCATCTCTCTTACCTAATGTTCTCCACTTTCTATTCGTATTATACTCTGTGCTCATTTTTTTTCTTTGTAGTTTTTTGTTTGTTTGTTTGTTTGTTTTTTTAATGAACTTTTATTTACTTACCTTCATTTCATTTCTTTCTACAAAAGTTAATTTTTGGGGTTAAAAATCACGGCACTTCAGGCTTTATTATTAACTGCAAAATTTTGCCAGGGAAATAAAATACATATCTACCTTCAAATAGCCATTCAAATAGCCCACATAAGCAGCTTGCCCAAAGCATGATAACTTAATTAGCAATGGCTTGTCACTTTCACCATGATTGCTCACTAAATTTGGGATTTGCTAAGAACACAGAGTTCAAAAACATCAGGTTCGTCATCAGGCCCATAAAACTTACATTTTTTAACTTTTATAAAACTTATAACTAATAATCTGACATTTAAGTTATTTGTCTAAAAGCCCAAATCAGAATAGAAAGCAAAATTATGAAGTGCTGTTCATGAATAACACTACAGGTTAGACATGATGAAGAGATCTAATTATGTGAATCTATACACACCCATAAAAACAACTCAGTTTTGCCAAAGTCTCTTAAAACAGCTAAATTGAGAATTTTAAGTACAGAAAAGAACATAATGGAGATGAAAAGGAAAACAAACCTAGCAGGTCTAGGCATTTATATATAAGCACAGAAATGTGAAAAAGGCTTGTTGTGTGTGTGGCTCTATGCAGATATTTACTATATACAATAATGCTAGGTAGAAAAGTTATGCTGTATTGACATTTGAATAATATAGTAAATGTAGTTTTTAGCATTAAGTTTTAGTAATAAAAGAATTGTGTGTAAGATATTTTCTTTAGCTCAAGAAGGAAAAAAAAAAAAAAAAAAAAAAAAAAAAAAAAAAAAAAAGGGAGAGGCCCAGAGGTGTTTCTCAACAGAGATAACAGTTACAACAAGAAGAAGAGAACCCCCCCTTAGGACTTTCAGAAGACAAGAGGCATATCTCCCTGCATCCACAGAAGCCACCTGGTCAACCCAGACTGAATCCACACGAACCACCTGGTCAAGCCCAACTCCTGGACGCCCAGGATTAGAAGGGGGACTCTGGGCAAACGGGTCTGTCTTAAGATAAACATTGCATAATTTTGAAATTTTGGTCTTCAAAAAGGGGACATTCCTCCCGAAGGAGGCCCTTCTCCTTCACAGCCTTTGTCTGAGAGGGAGGGGGGACGGTAGACCCGGGCTACCTTCTTTGCTCTTATTTGTCTCATTATTTGTCCTGTCTCTGAAAACTTTTTAAACTTTTATTATTGTATTAATTTTTTTGTAACCAATTTTTATTCTTTATTAAATTTTCATAAATTTCAAGAAGTGAGTTATTGGCATTTATCACAGAAAGAACTGGAACTGTTGTCATAAAACTTAATTAGAGAAAGAAAAAGAAATCCAAACAAACCCCAAACATTTGCAAATGGCAGGAAAAGCTTTTCCTACTCAAATGTCATGAAAGTCAAAGCCCATTAAATAAAGTCAATCAAAATGAAATTTGGGGATAACTAAAGGCAGTAATTTAATGAAATTACCAAGAAATTTCAGGAAGAATCCCAAAGGCATCTTGATGAAATGTATTTAAAAATGACTGAAATCTCAGCTGCCCAGAGATGGTGTTGGAGCAGGAAACAGCTGAAATATCAAAAAGAGTAAATCTTTACCACAATAACCTTGCTTCAAGCCATAGTTCGAGAACACTCACAGCCTTTGTTTTTCAGGGTGACCTTGAACACATTATTTGGGCAAAACTCTTCCATTTCCAAGGAACAGCTGGAGACGGTACCTTGGTACACCTCACTGTCACTTCCCATCTTCAGTCTCCAGTTTTCATCAGCTTTCTATAATTATCCTCCCGCACCAGCGTGCCCCGGTGCAGGGGAGCTGGGTGCCCCTGGGAGCGGGGCCAGCTCCCTGCCAGCCTCCAACAGCATCCAGCATCCTCAGCCTCCCCACAGGCTGGCATGGCTCTCCAGAGGACACACTGCTGTGCCCAGGAAGAGAGAAGAGCCACCCAGTTATCCAACAGGGACACAACTGGACAGGTCTGTTCCTGTATTTCCACGTTATCTTGACTGGAAGAGGGAACAACCCAGTCTCACACTTAGCTGAGAGAGCCCAGCTCAGTTGCAGCACTGTCAACACCATCCCGTGGGCTGCCCTGGACACCTCTGAATCCCCTTGGCACAATCAAGCTGCATAGCCAGAAAATAATATTCCAGAGGAAAAAGCACTGTAGCAGGCCCCTGCATTTTTTTCTCTCCATTTAGAATGAAGTAAACAACAGTAAATCTGCCATGCAACCATGATTATATTTTCACATATGCACAGGCAAGAAAAGAGAGCAGACAAATCTCTGAGGTAACAATTTTCCAACATAGTTACTTGGAAATACATTGTAAATTTGTCTGCTGAATTTATCAGTGATACAAATTCATATAGATATCCCTAATTACTCTGACATCACTTGAAACCAAGCTCTGGAACTAGAAGCTTGAAGAGTTCATCTTCATGTGGTAGGCTGAAAGATTTGTTGTGCAGTTTAAGGAAGCTATTTGATTCCAGTTGCACTATTCCAAAACACCAATAGCTAAATCTGGGTAGATTTGGTAGGGGTAGAGAAGTTTTTTTAAAAATTAGCCTAAGTAGTAATTTTATTCCCCTCATTTTTAGCACCAGCCTCCAAGTAACAGCAGCAGAGAAATGCAGAAGGAGAAGCCTGCAAGGTGCATTAAAACCCACATTTCTATTTTCATATGTCTCTGCTATTTGGCAGCATCTATAAAATGAACAAGATCATTTATAATATTTGCAATAACATCTCCTTTTTGCCATTTAACTCAACTCCAGTGCTCCAATTTTTTCCTAGCAGTCGAGCCACAGAATAATAAACCCAACTGCATCCAGCTCGATGATCGGAGCCCCGTGCATTTTGCCACGCAGAGGCACTTGAGGAATTACACTCCTCAGCCAGAGAAGGCAACGGGTCACCACTTTGTGCAACATAAACATGGCCCATGGTACAGCCTGTGATAAATGATGCCATCTTTCTGTACCTCTTGGCCACTACTCAGTGGTCTCCATCAGAGCCATGATGGAGAGAACTCACCGAAGCTATTGAAGGGAAATGTTTGAAAGAAGGCCAAAAAAAGTCTTTCTTTTTGTGATAGCTCCTTGACTTCTGGCAGTATATGATGGGTAAAATTCATAATCAGATTTGTCACTTAGATCTATTTTCAGAATTTGGCTTCTCAGGTTACTGGATGTCACTCGAGATCTCAGTAATTTTTTCCACTTCTTGGAGAAGTTTAACACCTTTGATGCAAGTCAACAGTAATGCTACAGCACTATTCACTACATGTTGAAATCTAATGCACTTGGCTCTAATTCTGAGGTCATTAATAGTATGCAAAAAGGCATGTAATCGATTAGAAAAAACATACTTCTCAATAAATAATGTACTTAGGAAGCATGCCTTAGATGACAACCCAGTAACATGCCATTTAAGGAAAAGTTTATTACTCCATTAATTACAGCAGCTCTCAGAAAAAACAGGTGTTAAATAGTTACAACTCAAGAAGGCAAAATTTCTAAAGCAATAAATCCCAAGTATTTTGTGTAAGAAAATATTACGTATAATTTATCCATCATAAAGAGCAACCACTTTCAGATTTTTCTGGCTTTTACTAAAGATGAAGCCAAATTATTTCAGACTTGTGACTATACAACATCAGCAAATCAACACTTCCAAGTCAGTGATAACATGCAGCCTCAGTACAGAGGACCTAACCAGAGTGAATTTTTTCTTTTCCTTATTCTGTGGGAAGACTAGGTTGTCTAGGATTTTCAGGCTTCAAGTCCTCCCAGATTTTCTCTACATGCCTCCCCTTCCCCATTAAATGGAGAACAGCTCCAAGTCTTCACTCTGTGCTAAGGATCAAAACCTGAGTGCAACCATCTGAGGGCAATTTAGCTTTCTTATTCCCCAAACGTGACTCTCTTGAAAAGCACTTCAATCCCAAGCTAGCCAATTAAAAGAAACCTTCCACTGCCATAATGATACAGGTGTCTGAACTGTACTGTGCTTCCACTTTCCTCTGTGCTACAGTGAAATGCCATCTCTTTCCTGAACCCCCCAAAGGAGTTTTCTGAGGTCAGTCTGCTTGCTAGTGGGCCATCTTCAGGACAAACACAGCTGAATGCAATCATACATATATTTATAGCAAATGTTAATAATCTAATTACTGTGAACCACAATTCAGGGCTAGATTCAAATTCTCAGAATGAGCCACTCCAAGTTGATACTGAAAACGAAAACATTCAGTTTGGCAACCTTTACAACCCCATTTGCACTCACTTGTCACTGTAAACAAAATATATTTGAATGCCACAGTGAATTTCATTAGAAATTAGCAAATGCATACTAAAAGCTCTTCTCCCAGATATAAAATTTCCTATTAATGAAACTCATCCTTAAAAGTCTTAACACCTAAGTCACACAAACATTATTCCACTTGTAAATTTTACGCATCACCAATAAAAACAATGCTTATCAAAGGAAGTGTTTGTAATTGCTGCCATTCTTCTCATCCGTTTTACATCAGATTGCCTCAGCAAGATAAAAGCATCCTCATCACTTCTCTCAATGGAAAATGCAGCAACCAAGTCTGCATATTAAGGCACACAAGAACAAAAAAGGTGTCTTTAAAAAAGCTCATGTACTAACCAGCCTGCAAAACATTGGCCTTGCTTCAAATTCAAGAACTCAGCTGCAACAGGCAGTCATGCTGTAGGTGAGAAATGAGATGGTGGGACCTACATCCCTGCACCCCAAGTAGGCACAGCATAACCCACATAACACTTCCATAAAGATTGTGTTAATTCATCTCAGAGGAGTCACTATCAGTCTCATTCCAGTTTAAATAAAAAGATAGTTGGAGAGAAGTTACCACTGGCAGCAGCTTCAGGCACAAACTCCTGCAGCTTTAGACAGAGGTGGGTAATGAGCTCCCAGACTCTCCAGCAGCTCTGTCAAGATGCACTTCACAAATCAACAATAGCCCCTGTCTATTAGTTAATAATAGCCAATAATACCTAACCAGCTATTAGTCTGAGAGGGCCTATCTGAGCACACAGCATCCTGCTGCTTCTATCCTAACCTGTAATCACTGAAATCTGAAGTATCAGAAGGAGAGAGGCAGATTCGTCCACATTTATCTTTCTTCACTGATGACCCATCTCAGCCTGTTGTTTTAAATCAAGGATTTCACACAATCTCAGAATGGCTGACGTTGGAAGGGATCTCTGGACATCATCTAGTTGAAATCCCCTCTCAAGCAGGGCCACATACAACCAGTAGCCTAGGACCATGTCAAGATGACTTTTGAATATATCCAAAGATGGAGAATCCACAACCTCTCTGGGCAACCTCTTCTGATGCTCCATCACCTTTGCAGTGAACAAGTGTTTCCTGATAGCCAGACACAGAGCCTTCTGTGTCTCAGTTTGTGCCCACTGCCTCTTGTCCTGTCACTGGACACATCTGAATTCAGAGCCTGGCTTCACTCTTACATCCTCTGGTATTTATATACATTGGCAAGATATGCCTGAGCTTTCTCTTCTCCAGGCTGAACAGTCCCAGTTCTCCCAGCCTGTCCTCATAGGAGAGATGCTTGTTAGCCAGGAAAATGTCCCACATTTGAGAAGGTTGACCAAAAAAAGTGACCTTGTGCTATCCTGTTAAATACATCCTGTGGCATCCATGTTTGGCAATCTGTGATAACAGGAGAAGCTCTGCAATTCTAGTGTAACCAGTGCTGCCTTGGAGCAATCAATCCACAGAGATGTAAAAATAAAATAAGAAAGAGCAAAACAGTGTAAATTTGGAACAACATTTTCCCATGAGGGAGGATGTTGGGGATAAATGCTATTCTTTACTCATCAGTACAGTCATTTTCAGGATTTGCCAGAGCCGCATTGCATACTGCTCTCCAGCATGTTTCCATTGGACAATAAGGTGGGAGCAGCACTCTCAATAGCCCAGCAAGGGACAGAAGAAGAGGAATCATGTTCTAACAGAGCTGGGAGCTCTTAATTCCAGCCTTTAGGAGCCCCACTGGTCACATCCAGCTCATTCAGAGGCACACAGGCTCAAAGATCACAGCTAAGCACAAAGACACAGACTCACACCACTGCCTACGAACAAACCTTCACTGTCTTTCACACTGAGGTCAACACAGAATCACAGAACGTTCTGAGCTGGAAGGGATCACAAGGACCATTGAGTCCAGCTGCTAAGTAAATGGCCTGGATGGGGATCAAACCCACAACATGGCTGTTATCAGCGCTATGCTCTAACCAACTGAGCTCATCTCAGAATCAACACTACCATTGCTGCACTTTAAAGCCATGTCTAAATTGATCCACAAAGATTTGTACGTAATCAATTGATTTTTTTCCATTTACTGAATGAGAGGAGAAGGAATTTCACATGGCCTCTACTGTATACATTCAATTGTTTGAACATTAATAAAAACAACCACAGGGGTTCCATACCAAAACACCCAGGAAAGTGGTTTTGTATTCATACATTCCTTTTCACATAAAAAGGTAATATCTTTGATGGAATATTGTTAAATATTGCATGCAGGAGTCCTTAATGTTTAAAACCAGTAACTTATTTAGATTTCATTTTTATTTAAAGGCATCTGATAATTTTAACAGTTGAAATAATGCAAACAAACCATTGACTTGGAGTCATTAGCCTTCCTGTGTTCCCATATACCCTCTAAGCAAGATAATCCTCACGGGACAAGTTGTATGCAAATTTATTTTGCAGCTTGAGATTGTGCTAAATAATTACTAACAAAAATGTATTATTTAGCTCCAGGCTATCTCGGTGCATTAGAATTAAATGGCAACTATTTGCTCTTTCACTCGTGGCAAGAGCTACTGGGCTGATGTCAGCATCATTTTGAATGCCATTATCGCAGTCTCTGGCTCTTTAGAAGGAGCAGGCAGATTTATTTACAACCTAGTGAGTGTCTCACATTTCTTTGAGCATGACACCATAGGAAATATCCTTCTTATTCTGGATTACCAGGAGTATATTAGTATTATTAAAAGCTATCCTTTAATTAAGAAGGTTGCTATGACAGTCCCACCTCTATGGGAAAATCCATTACCACATACCATTTGAGCACTAGTAGGCAACCACACATATTTACTGCAAGGAAAATGCCAGAAAGCAGAATACACACTGGAGAGTTTGCCAAAGAGCCATGTGACACATGCCCAGATCTGGTGTTAAGGGTTGTGGGGGTTTTAATTCCGCCCCCCTTTCCCCCCCTCCCCCAGAAATACCAATGAGAAAGAGTAACAAGACACTGCACAAGTCTAAATCCCAGCTGTTCTGCCCTTTGGAAAGATCCCAAAAGCATCAGCATTGTACACTCCCACTGACAGGCAGAATAGGCTGAAGAAATAAGAGGGCTGGACCACAGGATCGCTTGTTTTTCATGGTCAGTGACACTGCAGTGGAAAGGTCCAGGACTTGCCACACTTGCAGGCACTACTGAATCACACTGAGAACATCCTCTCTGTCTCTCTCCTTCCATGGGGAAATGCTTGCAGCCTCAGCCATTTGGGGAGAATCTTGCCATAATATCCTAGTCTATCTGTCAGTATAAGTGTCACAATGTGGCCATAAATTACTAGTTTCTAAGGCTTAATTGAGCATACATAAAGACACACATTCCCCTGCCTCTGTCTTAACCAATGCCATCCTCTTTTTTGTTTCCTTTTGTGGCCATATTTATGATGGAAATATTGCAACAATGCATTCAAAACACATTGCAAACTAAATATTCATGAAGTCAAACAAATACTCCTACAGAAATATCCTCTTATGGATTCATAGCAAAGGGAGATTTGTTTCAGTGCTTGGCAGTACACAGTTTCTGCAAGCAAAACAGTGCTCAGCCTGCCCCTGGCTCAGCCTTGGCTTAGCAGCAGTCACTCTCTCCACTCTCTCCTTGTTTCCAAGGTTTATCCTAACACAGACTGAACCCAAAAGCCCTTTAGCCTAACACTGTCACAAAACCAAAGCATTCAAACTTTGCTCTAACATAAGAATGCAATCCTTTATGGATAATTGAGCCAAAAAGTAATCGAAGTTCACAAATCTGAACACCATCTTTAGCAAAGGCTTCCTCAGTCAGAGAGGAAAACAGGATCAGTTTCCTTCTGAAACTTCATTAATAGCTTTGTCATGCCTTTCTCTGTCCTATTCAACACAGGAGGGTCACCTGACCCTATAATAAAGAACAAAACCCAAATACTCCCAGACATTGTGAATCTGAGTTAAAGATTAAAGTGAGGCTCACTGTTCTATCTAGACACATATTACCAAAAAGTGTGGAAAAAATTAGGGCTGTTCAATACCATCAGATATTGAAATGTGTCCTTGTATTCTGCATGTTCATGATCCTTTCATGTTCAAGCACTATAATATTTAAACCTGAACTACCCCAGGCAGAGGCAAGTGAAGGCTACCACTACTTCAGAACTGAAGTTTCTACGTTTTAAAACTATGGTTTTCCATCTTCCACTGGCCAAAACCTATACTTGCTTTTAGAAGGTGATACACAAAAAGCAATAATTACAATATTTATCAGTCAGCTCCCAGGTTTTTTATTATTTTGACAAATACATGGTCAGCATGTGTTGGTTTTTAGTCAAATACAGATTCAAAGCACACGTTTTGCTACAGCTGATATTAAGCCTACTTGAAGCAGATGGACATACATCCACTTCCCTACTCACTAGATAAACGAAGGGAACACATTCACATTTGGATATCATTACCATCCCAATTATGCCTTTAGACTCCAACTACAAACACTTTATTTTTATTTGGACCGATATTCAGCCAGTTACCATTTCAAATATTGCCATATAACAGACAAGTGAAGAGACTGAGCCATCTAAAAGCTGAAGGCACAACATTTTTTTAAAGTGGAAATTAAATATTGATTAAACAATAATTAAAATGCTACTTTTATGCTAATTTTAAAGGTGAACCAAACACCAATTAATGTAATAAAGTCCATTGAATTCTCTATTTTAACAAGTTCTCTGACAAATGGACAGTCTGTTCTTGTGTCCTCAGTAGATGCTTCATCTGACTCTGGTTTCAGTAGTAACATGTACAGCATTGTAAATGGGAAGCACAAGGAAAGCACACCTTACTCCTTGGTTTACCTACCTAAATGCATCTGAACACAGAGCAGAGATATCCCACAGACTGGTAACACAGAGAAAGCACTACTAATTAATAAACCTTCAGATAAGCAAATAACTCTAACTTCTAATAGGTTTACAAGAACCACTTCCCCTTTTTAATATAGCCTGGGCTCAGCAAAACAGCCTGAGCAAATGAGCAAATATAAATGGAGCAACGCAAGTACAACAAAAGTGGCAAAGCACTGTCCACTTCTCACCAGGAAAAAGACAAATATAACAATAGGAAGCAAGTTTTGACAACTTCACGAGGATAGAGGATCTTACAATCAAAAGAAAAAGAAAATACAAAATGGCTAAAAAAGGCTTCTGTGAAGACAAGAGAAGCAGCCTCACTGCTCCAAGTAGCAGTGCCTATCAACAGTGCAAAGAAAAAGCCCCACACCATGCTGACACGTGAAAGTGTTTCACGTGTCAGCATGTTTTCAGAGACCCTTATCCTGAAACAACACTGAACACTAAAAACAGTGTTTCTCCATTGTCAGGACATGTCAAAAAAAAAGAAAAAGAAAATTCCTACGAAAGGGCCATCCCAAGGGAAATTCCAAGATTGAAAACAGAAATAATCAGCTGAGGAGTCAGGACATAGCTTTCCCACTTTCACTCTCGACTAGGTAAAGCAGCAGGCACCAGGGACACCAGTTCAAGTGCAGCCCCCAACAGCAAGTACTGCAGCATCTGCTCCTGAGCTGTTTTCCCTCCCTGGCACTCCTGGAGAGGCTGCAGCTGCCTCACACTTAACCCTGCTTCAAACTGGTAGTATTAAGCAGATCCTCCTACCTCCTCACCCTCAAGATGGTTGTAGCTTTAAGTCAAAAAACGTAAACATATGTCACATTTGATTTTCTTAAGTGATTAGTCTATTACTAATCAAATTGAAAAGCTGATGAGCAAAATGAATACCTGATTAGCTCCTTCCATGCTGCAAAGAATTAATATTAATCAAAGCTCATGAAGACAAGCACCACCATTCTTACACTCAAACCAAGCACCTGCAATTCAGAAGGGGGCAAATAATTATTATTAAAACCAATGAATTGTGGCTCTCTGATTAGTTCTAGATACTTTTTCCTCATCCAATCAAGGTAATTATACAATAAATTCTTGAAAAATGTATGCTGTATTTAACAAAGCAGGCATGATAAATTTTTGCTCAATAAAGACTCTTCCCTCAGAGCTAGCAAATATCCTCTTTTGCAAGATGACCTACCACTACAAAATTCTATTCCAGCAGTTGCTGACTGCTTTACTAATATTGGCACAAACAAGTAACTCCTAATGTGGTACAAAAACTGAGTTTGTTCCACAGATGATAGAAGGCAGCTCATAAGGCGGCTTAAAACATGAAGAAAGGAAAGAGAAAGGGAAAAAGCATCTGTTGGTGTCAAGAAAATTTCCTGGTAGAACTCGGCAAGAGGACAGCTTTCAGCTGATTAGCTTTGCCTTCATGGGACTTGCTTCAAGCTAGTTTCCAAGTTAGATTTATCAATAACAAACTTTAAATATATTCTACCCAGACTGAACCCAATGCAGAGCAAAGTTAGCAATGTTTAATTGTTTTGAGTTTGGATTTTGTTTTGTTGAGTTTGATTTAAACTTGAGTAATCAGTATCTGTCTACATTAAATCTTTTTATCCTTGCAGGACTTTTATTCTACCAATGTTATGATAACTATTGACAAAGAATTTGGCTTTTTGTTTCTTAAATGTTTCCACATAACCATGCATTAAAAATTTCCTGCTTGTCAAAGGGTTTTTTTCAAAGAAAATTGTAGTTAACTTTAACCACGTTATAAATTCTGAGGTATAAACTCTTTCTCAGATGAGAATTAAAAATCTTAATTAATTCCTCTCTGCCTACAGCAAACACATATATTCCAACTAGATTTATCATCCTCTGCATCAGCTATTGGATAAAACACATTAGCCATTGCTCAACTGCTGTATCTTGCCAGCCCAACAGAACCAAAGAATTTCATTTAGGTCCCACTTAATGAGCTGAATTATCAAAGAAAATAAATGTTAGTCCTCAAACTTGCCTTCAGTTACCATCAGTATTAAAATCTGAGAACATTTTCTTCTGTTTTTTCCTCTCTTCTTCCTTTTCTACTTACACTAGGAAAACCTGCACCCATTATATGTTATCACTCATCCATTTTCCTGTGCTGCCAGAAGTACATTTGTTTCTGAATTGCTCAAAGCATTGTTGTGAGAATCTTTATAAAATATATCTTAAGTAGACTCTATTAAATTGTGCTACAATCCTTTCCACCATGAATAAAAACAATAAAAACCAAGAAGGAATACCAGGAAGCGTTCACCTATTACCATAACAAAAACCACCATATTTGTATTCAGCTGTGACAATAACATGAACAACTGAACACAAACCTATTGACTTGCGATATAATATACAGGGTTGGGAATTGTGTTTCATACACAATTTTATACATGAGGAAGATTAACAATTTTAGTGAAAATCACTGTTAAATTATCAGAACAGCAAACATCCACATATTCCTTTGGTGTTTCTCTAGGCACCAAATTATTACATTTTGCTTTGAAAGCAAATGGGGGGAAAAAAGAAAAAAGAAAAGGAGTTAAAAAAAAGAGGATGCAGTACCTTCCAAATGAAGTATGTTAGTTTTTAATCATATATGTGATATCAAAATATACTGTGAACTACACACACCCTAAGCAGTAAATAAAGGAATCTAAATCACAATTTTGAGTACCAAAATACTGAAGTCTTTAGGCCAGAATAAATGTCTTAATGTCCACTAGTAAAGAACAAGAATGTACAAATACAATGAATGTATTTTTCATAGAAAACGTACTGTTACACAGAGATACAAATCCAGAGGTCTTCAAACTCCTGTTTGAAAAGCTGTAGCAGCTTCTTCATCTCTGCCTTCTGAAACTTGCCTGGAATAGTTTCATTCCTAAAGAAAAAGGCTGTGGGAGTGCTGCACATAACATTTCTGGAACAGTTGGTGAGATACTGCAACTCAAACTGACTGAACACATTAAAACAGTTCATGGAAAGCAGCAAACGCAAGATTTCTCTACTACCCTGTGCTGTTACACAGCAGCCAAATAGAATTTCAGTATGTGCATTCATAAAACACAAGGACACCCACGCCTAGTGCCGCAGAGCGGAAAACACGATGCACTTGCTGAGAGAGTCCACAGCAGGTTAGCCACTTACTGATACTCCCCCAGACACCTAATGTACCTGGCCTGGCTTTGATGCAGTGCCTTCCAAATGTTCTGTTAAAAACAGTGAACTTCAGCATCCTTAAAACAGCTGCCCCTGCTGAGTAAAGTAGCCCAAATGTGGTGCTCATTCAAAGCTGTGTTTTTTTGCCGCAGAACAGCCTTCAGCGTATTGTACAGCCTGCAGTGTGTTGAGATAAAGGATGCTCAAGGAGCACCGGATCACTGGTATCCCACTGGGTCTCTCAAGAAAACAAATTTCACACCTTAGGAAGCTACTCCTTAGAGAAGATTTTAAATACATACACTTCAAAATTATTTCACAGCTGCACCAGTACCTTAACTCTGACCAAACTGAAAGACCAGACAGACTTTAAGAGTAAAGCCTTGGTATCCAACTGTGCCATAAAAAGCAGGCTTTTGCTGTACTCTCCCCTGCTTTTTTGGAGTTCAAACAATTACTGCTACACATTTCAGTCTTTCTTGGTTTATTTTATTTTAAGCTACTGTAGGAACATTTCAATAGGAGAACAGCAGACAATTAGCATGCCTCCAGACAGCAATTCAAACTTTGTGGAGCTTCTGCCTGGTAGCTTTGAACATCACCTTTCTGAAGCAAGGTACAATTTTCCCCCTACTCCTTGCAAATGGTTAGGACAACATACCTGTGGAGAGAAAATGCATCCTCCCACAGCCCCATTCTTCTCCTTTAATAAGTATAATTGTTAAACTCACAGCAGTTACAGGCAGACTGGACTGGAAGTTCCTGCTGGAACTTGCAGGATACATCCCTACAAGTGCCAGAGTGCATTTCTGATGGGCCACACAACCTCAAACCATCTTTCTAAACATTTAATGCAATGATGCAGGTGACACAAAGGGAAAAAATAAGAAAAAGAAAAAAAAAACCCTCCAAACTATCATTACCATTGATTAAACCATGTTTAACCATCACTAACTCTTCACAAAACCAGCTTTCTGAAATTCACTTCACCTGGAGAAACACAAGCAGGTGTCATCCCCATAATTCTCTTGTCACTCCTTGAGACCTGTATTTTGCCTGGCTACCCATTCCTCAAGGCTGTGCTGCCTTTTTGTTTCTTTAGTTATTTACTTCCAAGAAAGACCTCTATTCACTGAAGCAAAACCAGTGTGAGGCAGGGCAACATAGACTTGGAACAACCTGCAACACGATAAAAATTGGTGCAGCTGTTTCAGTATCTTATAGAGTCTCACACCTAGAGATAACAATGTAAATGTCAGCACCTTTAACTGCCCCTCATTCCTGCAGAAATAGCCAGTGCTTATTCCAACACTCTCAAACCGTTTCCAAAACTTTATATATGACAGAAACCCCTACTGTTTTCTTCCAAATGGCCTGAGTTTACTCCTGTTAGTATTTAGGTTCTCAGGTATTGTCAAAAGAAAAACTTTCTCAAAACCTAAAAATCTCAAAACCTAATGGAGAACACAAACTAGGATTCAATATCAAAATACCTAACATCATTAATTCCAGCCTTTAATCTCATTTTGCTTATTTAATTAAAAGCCAAAAAAAAGAAAAAAAGAAAAAAAGAAAATAAAAGAAAAGCTAGAAAAAATTAAGCTGCTTCAGCAGTTTGAATGAACAATATACTGCACAACCAAATGTTGCCACATAGCTTAGATCTAGATTGCTCACCTTTGTCAAATTCCAATTACACCAAGAGAACTGAAATATCAAATTATCAAAACAAACATTTGCTTGATTTCAATATAGTTTTAACAAGGAAATTAATACCTGGGTAGAAGAGAGAGATCTAATTGAGCTCCTGGCTGAATGAAAGGTTGCAGACTGATGTTATCTACTGCCTGCTCTTACTGGTGTGACTGCCAGGGCTGCAAGGGCACCTGCACAGGCAGCAACTGCTCTGAAGAGTCTCACCAAGGATTTCACCTATCCCCCACAAACTCCTTCCCCAGAATGAAGATAAGCCTAGCAAATGTATTTTGTCAAATACAAAAGGATGTCTAAGCACAAATGTAAGGTCATCCACAGTTCCTGTCATCACCAAATCAAATATTAAAGAAGCCCGTGCTTAGACAAAAAAAAATTAGAAAACAGCTTTTTTTACTTTTAATTATCTGTGGAAGTAAAGGGTTTTCAATGAAAAATATTTCTTCTATAGCATACTACTTGTGCAAGGCATAAAATTACACTCATTCAGATATTAGCACTTTATTTGCATGCATCTACAAAGTATCTTTTTCTTTAGGCACAGATACACATGTGTGCAGACGTATCAGAATTCCAAAATGTAGACCCTATTTAATATTAGGCAATCATATTTGCACATCAAGACCACTGCAAAAAGTCTAGGTAATTTGCAAACTCGTACATTTACTGTGTATCAGATTATGACAAAAACCCCTAAATGAAAGTGACTTTATATCAGGAAAAATGCATAATAGACTGGATGTCCAGTATTTGAAACAGATGTTCTAAATAGCTCTGGCTTGATTTTCATCCCACCTCAACAAACAACATGCTTTGTGCTGAGACAGAAAGAGAAGAGAATGCTTGCAAATGCTGTTTTATTCCCTACCAGAAGGGCTAAGTATTAATGATGCATAAATGTTTCCAGGACAAAAAAAAATCTTAAAAGCTTGGAGGCCATATGTTATTCTCACAGCTACACTAAAGAATAGAAATATGGCTTTATTTGTGTGTTTACCAGAGTAACAGCCAACTCCATACCTAATTAAGATTTCATTAGTATTTCCACATTCTCAAAATCTGTCCAAGGATCTATCTGCTAAACCTGCCAACAGAAGTTACAGTAGTAATTCCTTTTTGCCCACATATCCCTGTTTACCACCAGCACAATTATAAATATATGTACCTTCTATCTTCTGGCACTGAAAAAAACCTTCAAATTATGACTTAAGTGTCAGCTCAAAACTACAATGTTCACAACAGAGAAAGCTCAAATTGTCTCTTCATGTGGCTATCTCTGAATGTCACCCAGTGAAATAATTAATCCCAAAGCCCAGTGGGCTGAGAGAAAAGACAGGAAGAAAAAGGAAAGGCTTAAGTGACTTCAGTGGGAGAACAGGACCAGCTGCCCCTTGTTCCACTTTTTTCAGGTTTGAACATGGCCACTTCAACAACAGTGAGAGAAAATGAAGACATCAAATTGGGCACAGAACAAAATTAACTGTATCTGCCTGAAAATATAAAACTAAGAACCCACAGCCCTTTCTGTTCTAGTCAATCGATATAAACCAAAACCAAAAGAAGAAAACCCTTCTCCCTTAAAAAACAAAGAAAACTCCACTCGCTAAAATAAAGCTACAGTAGACATCAGTCTGCCCATTCAGGGAAACTGGAACTGCTGTGCATTATGAAAAGTTTCACTACATCCAAGTTGTGCAATATTTAGTATTTACTTAATATCTATTTTTTATCATGTTTTCTGAAGATTGCCAAAATCTTCAGCTCTTGGATAAATAAGATTCCTAGGCCACCTGGGTATGGGCAAATTTGTTCACAGAGACTGAAGTTTGAATTGAAGAGTGAAGGTCTCACCTTGTTTTACCCAGGAAAATGATTGAGGTTTATTATTTATCCACTTCACCACATGTTACTTAAATTTGCTTAGATGTTTCCAAGTTAATGAATAAAATAAAGTTTACTAAGATAATTATAAATTTCAAAAAGTTAAGAAGGAAAAGTATTTATTATTTTCTTCTTCCCCCAGTAACCATCATTCCCCAATGGCACAAGCAGATTCATTCAAATCTGACAAGTGAGTGACAGGATGACCAAAACCTTCTGGTGGAATCAGCCTTGCACACTAACAGACACCAGCTAGCAGGGGATGTCCATGTGCCCAGTGGCAGCAACACACACAGGGATCTCACCCAGAGGAGAAAGCCTGCAGGCCACAGCAGCATGAATAACTCTGTGGCAGCCTCAGTGAGCTGCAGCTTCCCAAGGATTTCAGCTAACATCTGCTGGAAGCCCACAGTGCAGCCTCACTATCCTGCAGCAGGCTGCCAGAGAAGTCGGTCTGAGAGGAGAGACAGAATGAGAACAAAACACAGAAGAGAAAGGAGAACAGATTCTGAACTCTATGAATATAAAAATAAGATTGGAAAAAATGCCCTCTGCTCCAAAAGAATACAAAGGAATAACATAGTAGTAGGAAAAATAATAATAATAAATGATAAGTTTTGATAAAACAAACAACACCGGGCAAACTTCTTCCTCCCTTTGGAATATCATGGCATGTGGTGATACCAGAGTAGTGATATGGCAAGAGAAAATAAGCAGCGTGAGATGCTCATGTCCCACACTAGCAGGGGGTCATGTGCCACGGAGAGCCAACACTCTGTGTGTGTGTGTACATAAACGTTTGGTTCACAATTACCTACACCACAAATCTGACACATATGCATTTTTCTCTTATCCACAGTATTGTCACAGGAACATCAGCAGGCTTAATTAATCATCCAGCTTGCATATCATCTGCAAAAAAAAATGCTTTAACACTTGCAAGTGTTCTATAAGAAAATCTCTGATTTAATAGCCCAAATAAAGCCTGGCTCTTAATTCCAGGTCACACCGTATAACTGAGTGTAATTAATCTAAACTGTGACAATAGATTTGAGTACTCACCCAAAATGTTCTCATTTTTGTGCTTTCCACAGATGTTAACAAAATGGAAAAGGAAAATAGAGTACAAATGACATCACAAGACACTGGAATCTCAGGCAGCACAAGCTGCTCTGCTAATTGACTTGGAAAACCTTTTTAAGAAAGATGAGCAAGTTCTGTATTACTGCCAGTTTTCTCTCTTTAGCATTCATCCAAAACCCATTATACAAAGGTATTTTTTCTTTGGACTTCAATGATCTTGAGGTCTGGTTACCTTTTACTGTTCAGTCAAAGGACTTAGGAGACCATTTGACTTTTCTGACTTGAGTGCCAACAGGTCATCTTTGATTAATCATCTGTAATCTATCAGAAAATATTTTCTCTAATCATTTATTACTATCCTATCACTACACAGCTATTTGCCATTATTAATCTTATAATAATAAGGAAGGGAGACAATACTAATTCATTACTAATACAAACGTAACAAACAAAACCTCTTGCTCTCTCTCCAAGAGGTAATGAAAAAAACAACTTGTGCAGTCCAAAAAATGCCTTGGCCTTCAACCCAAAGCTTCACAGGCCTTGATGTTGTCTCAATGGACAATGTTATCATCACTCTGCCAATAGTTTGCCAAGGAATACATAGGCAAAATTTTAGCTGTGGATCTTTGAGTGCAGAATCAACAATTCCAAAACAAATCCATGGCCTACTGCCCAGTTATCATGAAATGCTTTTATGCAGGGTGTGGAATATGAATAAATTTAAGCCTAGTTATGTTGAACTGAGAGGCACTGTCACTGCCCCTTCCAGTGCTTTTACTGACTCACAGACAGCTTGTCTTGCTTGACCTTCCTGAGGGATGTGAATAAACAACAAACAGATGAACAGTTCTAAAGAGTCGCATGCTATATTGCCTATGGACACCATTTCTCTAGCATGATCACTTTCCAGTCCATTTACTGTAAATGTTAACACTAGTAATAGACAATCACAACAATTTACCTTTTATTTCACTGAAAGAGTGAATATAAGACCATAAGATTTCAATTCCTCCCTCACAAGAATTTGTATAACGTAAGTTATTTAAACAGTAACATGTCTTACACTGCCTCTTAAGAAAAGTGGATAAACAAGCATTTTTGTGAAAAGGTTTTTCTAACTCAAATCAAATATGAAACAGAAAACCCAGCAGTTTCTCTAAAGGATTATGTAAAAACAAAACAATACTTTACTGTAAATCAGAGAAAAAAATATGCTGAACACAGACTACATAACAACCTTGTATTAAATGTTAGAGTCATAAGAAACAGAATACCTGCATTCAGTCAGTTTCCAAATATAATAATCCTGGCCAAATAAAATCTCAGAAGTCCTTAAAAGTTGATCAGTTAAGTATATACACAAATTCATCAGTTAATTTTTTCTACCTCTTACCAAGGACTCAAGGAAGTTTGCAACTTTCTCTATAAATTGCACAGATGTCTGTTTGGGACTAAATTTGCAGATCAAATCATAGCATTAATAAAGTCTATACCATGTAAAAATGGCACAGGACATACACAGCTAGAATGTGTGTTTGGAGGCCAAAATATTTAATTTCTTTATTTAAAAACTGTATGAACTTAAAACTATTCAAAACTATTTCAGACTTATATGTCTCTATACATTATAGCTGAATTTAGAAAAGAGACAATAGTTTTATGGCACTCAGAGGTTTTGACATTTACTCATTAAAAATAGTTACAACTGCTACAACCTCTTGCTACTATTCTATGGGTGAACTTGCATTAGTAAGAAAGCACAGCTAGAAACTGAATATTTTATAACTAAAATATCTCAAGTTTTTGTGGCATTCTAAAAGAACATCACCTTCACTTTGATGAAGTGCTTGACTGTCTTCCTCTGCTTTTGTGGTAGTATTTACCTACTGTATCTTTACTTTTTGCTTTGTATTACAAAGAAGTACATTCCAACAATAACCAGGAAAAAAGGCACTTTTTTTTTTTCAGAACAGCTTACAACTTAAATGCTCAGCATTCACTAACAGATGCTAATAATAAACGGTACAGAAATTTCAACAACCATTAGTACATTTAAACACATATTTTACTATAGTCTTTTCCCTTTTAAAATTAATTTACCCTAATTTTAATCTCCTCAGGTGCCTTCTTGAGGCTCCAGGTAAAAACACCATATGCAGGGAAGAATGAATAAGTCTCTCTGAAATCTATTAAAACAGAGCTTTTATTCACTTATTTGCCATTAGAAACTGGAGATACCCTGGAGAATTGCATTTGAAAAAAAATATGTCTACAACAATAATATATTGCAAGATGTGTAAAAGTTCTCTGAACTTCATTTTAATATTAGTATGAAAAGTTTAGATTTTTTCCCCTTTTTTTTTTTTTTTTTGGTTTATCTTGTTTTGGTTTGTTTTTTAAGAGAGAAAAATGAGCACTACCACATTTGGAAGTCAGACCATGAAGAAATGAGTTAAAACAGTCCAGTACAGAAATGCAAGTGCAATTCATTTTTGGAAAGAATACAGAAGTCTCAAAAGATTAATAATGGGAGGTTAAGTGCAGCATTTTTCATTGAAAACTGTATGTCAGCCACATAATGCAAATATATTGGTATGTAAAGTCCACTGCAATAGAGCATTAAAAAGTCGGCTGCAAAGTGCAACTAATTCAGACAGTAAAATTGCTATTTTAATGGCATTTTCTTCTGATTACCAAATACCAGCATCCTAATCCTAAATCCCTGAGAGTAATTACTTTCCTGTTCTCCTCTCTCCTACACTTAAATTCACTCATCTGAACCATATCTTAGAGAGGAATGGGCCTTCCCCCGTTTGGGTTTTGGAAAGCCATCAGGTCCTGACCATATTCTGGAGATCTGAGCATAAACCCTGCTGCACAATCAGACAGTTTTGAAGGGAAAAGGTGCAACTGAAACCAGGTGGATTCTGACAGGGTTAAAGTTTTGGATGTTTTCCCCCATGTTGTTCCTGTTTTCCTACAACAGAATTAAATTTTCCTTTGCTTGTGCCTGTTTCCCTCTCCCACAGAGGGAGCCTGGTTGGCTACTCTGACCCAAAGGCTGAAGCTTTAGCTGCATCAAGAGGAGATGAAATTAATCCCTCCCTAACGCATCTGTCTTTGCAACCTTCAAAAACCTTTACAACCTCCAACTACCGACCAGGTGAGACAAGGACAAGCAAGAAAAAAGAGTGTGTTAAGAACAGCTGAAGAAGCATTTGCAGACGGTATCTTTTTTCTTGTATCAGCAGATTAAGAGATATTGGAGGAAATAAAAGCTTTTTGACACTCAAAGCCTTTATTAGACTTGAAAGGCTACAGAAAACATGAATCTAAGTACCAAATCGAAAACACTGGGTGTATGTAATTGGTTTTGTCCCAGAACAATTAGACAAATTTTAGAAAAGGGGAGCTAGACATCTATAGAGCAGAAAAAGCTTTTGGCAGGGCTAGAAGCAGTAACTCCTAACATGTTTCCCAAGCATGAGTAACAAAAACTTAGCACCCAGAGAACAGCTGAGAGTTAGCAGGTGATACTCAGGCAAAACAATACTCTGCCATAACACCAATGTCTTCATTGCACTTAGTATCTAATGAGATTTTTCTTTTAGCACTGATGGTAATTTTTAAAGGGTTTTTTGCACTTTTCTTGAAAGACAAGACCATTAGAGGCTTTTTTTTCTTGAGGAAAATGCTCCTTTTCTGAGTTACTTTGTCCATTAGTCACTGCCTGTGTAAGTTCAGTCTGGTATATATAGATTTTGCCCACTCCAACAGCACTCAGTGCGCTGAATAAAGCACACTACATGTTGAAATTTTCACATACACAATTGTCAAAAGAGTCCATACAACACTGCCAATGGAGAGATATCTTACAGCTCCTAGTCCAAAGAAAGTTTCACCTTAGGGTCAGTTTGCAGATGTTAGGGAGCAGGAGGAACAGCTAGGAAACTAACAGCTTTTGCAGATGGTTAGGGAACAGTTTGGAAACTTCTTTGAAGAAATGATCTGTCTTATTTGAAGACCAAGTAGCCTATAATATATTTTGTGTGCAAAACAGCATACAGCCATATCATAGAGTCAAAGAAAGGTTTGCGTTGGAAGGCACCTTTAATATCATCTAGATCCCCCTATCTTGGGAAAGAAAACAAATAAACCAAAACCAACTACTCCTACTGGGTTGTTTCTTGAAACCAGAGTATGGTTTACAGAGAGTAACTGGTAATATTACTCTTTGAAATACAGAGCCCTTGTTTGTTGAGAGCCATGGTGAGGTGTTGTGTCTTCTCAGATCACAGAGAGGTAAATTTGAGAGCCTTAGCTGTCTAACGACTTGAATATGTGGACTAAAACAAATCAGGAAATGCACCCAATCCCTAAGCCCTCAGAGCTAAATCAAAGATGTATCACCACCTTCTGTGGAAATTATGCTATAGACAGCCAGAACAAGTTTGATAGCATGTCACATAAAGTCAAGCGTCTAAGTGGCAATTGCTGTCTATTCATATATATATGTTGGATGGCAAGTATCCCTCACAGACAACAAAAACACTCTGAGTTTGTAATTTTCCTCCCTCTTTGTAGGAATCAATTTCATTAACACTTCACTCATAAAGTCATTATTAGCATAGCCAACAATTTAGAAAGAGTAGTAAAACAGCAAAAATAATTATTATACATTACTTTAATACTATAATTAAGGTCTCTCCCATTTTCAATTAGCACCATAAAGTCCTTTGATTCAATTACTGTAGAAAATTTTACAAATATGAGAGATACTTGATGATCTTTTTAAAATATCATTTTAAGATATATACAACTTCAGTAATAGATACGGGTTTTTTGGCAGTTATTCGTAATTAATTTCCTGAAGATCACAGAACCACAGAATGGATAAGGTTGGAAAGGGCCACAGAGAGTCATCTGGTCCAACTTCCCTCCTCAAGCAGGGTCAGTCTACAGCACATTGCACAGGAACGTGTCCAGATGGTTCTGAATATCTCCAGTGAGGAAGACTCCAAAACTCTCTGGAAAATCTGTTCCACTGCTCCATCACTCATAATAAAGAAGTTCTTCCTCACATTCAGGTGGAACTTTTTGTGTCTCAGTTTCTGCCTGTTCCCTCTTTTCCTATTGCTTGGCACCACCGAGAAGATGCTGGCTCCACCCTCTCGGCACTCTCCCTTCAGATTGATGAGGCCCCTCTCAGCCTTCTCCAGGCTGAGCTGAACAGGTATCGTCATGTATTAGGGACAGCTGAAACAACAATATGACTCCAATCTTCTTGGAGGGCATATAGCAACACTTATTAAAAAGTACACCCTTTTTATACACTGTTCTGATACAACTGGATATGATTGGTCATTCAGACCAACACCTCTCCATAAACACCTTTGTAACTAAACAAGATGGAAAAACAGCAGGTGCAAAGATCAGAAATTGTTTGGAATATTTTCTCCCAGCTCCTCCAGAGCAATGCCTGGGAAGGTCTATCTGACTTGCTTTCCCACAGGCTCTGCTGCTGCCCTGATACCTACAAATCTCTCTTTGACCAGGCTGTCAGCACCCACAAACAGGCTCAGCTCAGGCTTTCCCAAGAGAGGTGCTCCAGTCCCCTACACATGACAGCCCCTTGTCCCAGAACTTCCAGGTCTCTTCTGTACTGAGTAGCGCAGCACTGGACACGGCACTCCAGATGTGGCCTCTCTAAGACTCACAAGTTGAGCAGAGGGGCAGAATCACCCCCTGGACCTGCTGGCAATGCTCTTCCTAATGCACCCCATGATTCCCTTGGCTTTCTTGGCCCCCAGGGCTCACTGATGGCTCATGGACAGCTTGTTGTCCTCCAGGACCACCAGGCCCTTCTCCACAGAGCTGCTTTCCAGCTTTTGGTGGTGCATGGGGTTATTCTTCCTTAGATGTAAAACTCTGCACTTGCCTTGGCTGAATTTCAAAATATTTTTCTCTGCCCATCTGAGAAACTCTTGGGATTACACGTGCAGCGAACCTCCTAGCCTCATCGGAGCAAATGTCTTGCCAAAGCCACAGATTCTCCAAAACACTTAAAGCATACTAAGCAATGTTCAACATCACGCGTGTATCACCTCTGAAATCCAACTCAACAACACTAGAGATGAGTTGCAAGGCAGAAAACAATATAAACTAACAGATAATAATCTAAACTCTTCACAGAATTCAGAATAAGGTAGCGCGTTCCCTACATAAAACTTAATTCAGAAATTCAGTGTTTTGGCACTTCAGACTAAATAAACTATTCTCATATTTCTCAAATCAAAAAATGTAGAGGTATTTATTTCATGGAAGATATAAACAGGCAGGCTTGTGTCCCTACAATTTTCCCACAGAATTACATGCCTAACAACCTCTTCTTGTGACTGACAGTTCTGATAGACTCAGCTGAAGGCTGATTTTAATGAAACCCCATTTTCCAGGGTGAAACCATTATACCAGAATTATTTTTGTCCTCATCTTAACTTTCAGCACAAAAAAGGTCTCTCCTTTTCTCCTCCATCCTCAATATAATTCTAAATTGAAATACCAAACTCTTTTTACATAAATTGGTCTACTGACTTTCAGTCAGCCTTGCAAAAGATATTTTCTTCAGCTTATGTAAAGCCAGTGTGATAGATCATTTTGAATAAAACAGGCCCTGGACAATTTCTAAAATAGACTGCTCTGTTGACATGAATAGGATATATTGGTCACAAGACCTGCCATCTAAAAGCATTCAACTTGGTATGTCGGATCCAAACAGACAGTGAAATCCCAGCAAATCCCAGTTTTCTTCTTTAAAGTGAAGATAAGTTTTAGATGATGACCAATTAGAAAACTAACTCGAAAAGCATTTCAAATCCACATGAAGTGCTAACCAAGAGGGCGTTGCACTTCTGAGCCTTCAGACAGCAACTTCAGAACCATCACTACTGAGTTCACAGAGACATTAAAAAGCCCAGCATCGGCTGGTTGAGATGACACAGCTGTGACACTTCTGTAGAGATTTAGATGGGAAATAAAGAATGAGTCGTGTATCCTGTGTCAGCAAACTGGACAGAAACCCTTGCTGAAATCCCAGGTTACAGAGACCACCAGCTGCCAGGGGTGTGAGACCACACACAAGAGAACACCTGCTCAGGCTTTCTGTTGCCTCAGCCCACTGAAAAATTATTTCATCCCAGTGAGCTAAGGCTGTTTCAGCAAACAACAAATAATACATTAAAATGCAACAAAAGAAGAAGAAGGGCGTGAAGCACACTGAGGTTTAAGATAAATGAGCAGTCTGCTTACCTGTCAGAAGTCATCTTAAAGGAGTCCATGAGGAAATACAGCTGTCTCATTATTAAAGGGTGAAAGATGACTCTGATGTCAATGAAACAGAAGGACTATGACACACAACCAGGATTTAAGAAATGATTCTTTACCATGTCCTGTTTATTTATCTGCTATTCTTCAAACAGCCCTTCCTTGAAGTTAACCATTTCCTCCAAACCCTTACAAAATGCAGGACTGCAGGTTCAAGTCTTCTGTGCACTGTCTTTTGCAGATTAAAACTATAAAACAAGATTGGGAAAATCTGCACTACAGCTGCATACTGGGCATCAACAGCAGGGATTTGGTAGAAGAGGGTTGCAGAGGTGTGGCAGGCAGCCCTGAGATGGGTTCCAGGTGCCTCTGAAACCAGAATGAACAGACAGCACCCCCAAAAACCTCAGCCAAGTTCAACAGAGGTTTAAGAGTGCCTGTGCCAGCCACAACAGGTGGGACACACAGCACTGGAAATGTGACTGGGAACATGCTCTGGGAAGAAGGGACTGCAGCCAAGGGTGCTGAGGCAGCAACATCCCCAAGGAATACAGCTGTGGGGAACCCATGCCAGGGTAGCTGCATCCCCAAGGGCACTGTGGCCTGTGGATGCTTCTCTAAAGCAGGACATGAAGAAACAAACAGTGGGAAAAGCAGTAAAATGAAGAGGAGCAAAAATATACCTTTATGGCACATCATGCACTTCTCTTCAGCCCCCCCAAAGGCAGTGGGGAACACTGAACATAATCTGAAGTGAAAATAAGGGAAGCCAAGATTAGGGAGGGGTTTGAATAGGTGTTTGGGTTAAGCTGAGCCTGGGGAAGGAAAGCACTCGACTCTTTTAACTGTCTATATTCTTCCTTTTTGCTTCCCCTTCAATACCCAAATCCATCATCAGAGGTTATTTTTCCTAACTGATAAGAAATTAAATTCAAAGGTTCCCAAGTCACAACTATTTTGCTCATAACAAACCACAATACCCAAGTGACAGAGATTATTTCTCTAGATTTCACACCAAGTACAAAAATAATAGGCCTTAGCCCATTTGTCTCAATACTTGTACAAACCATCACTGGTACAATTATGGCAGTAATGTATTCAAAAGCCTGGGTAAGAACAAGCAGATTGCAGTAACATCCCATTAGGTTATCTTTCAACATATGTCTGAGCTAAATAGAGTTGAAAGTTCATCAAAACAGATTTCTCCAGACTGACCAGAATTAGGTCCATATCGTTACCCTACTTAGGAAGCAATGACATTGTAATTACTTCAGGCACCCATCTGGCACAAATCACAACATGATTTCATTTCAGATGGTCTCAGCTTTGTTTTTCTCTCAGCTAGACTGTGACAGAAATGTGTGAATCTCATAATTTACAACAGGAAAGCATGCAATAGTGATTTCTGCCTCATGACTCTGAAAAGCCCTGGCAATTGCTAATGTCAGGAGATTTACTTTAAAATTCAAATCATGTTTTAATTGACAGTGAACTGGACCTGTAATTCTTTGGTTTTTCTTCTAGCTCATAGGTGTCTCATATTTACTGATAACAATTGGCACACTGCTTGGTAGATGTCAAATTCCAATTGAATTTAATCCAAAAAGCTGAAGTCCTTAGTTCTCTAAATTAGGTCAAACAATCTAAAAGAGTGCAGTGCAGCTTTTTATTTTTTCAAGTTTTCCACACAGAGAATATTACAGTTTTTAAATTTATTATTTTGAAGGACTGGGGAAAAAGAAAAAAGAAATTAAAGCAAGCAATTATTGAATTACAAACTCTGTAAGAAAAACACCTCATCCTGAATTCAAAATATTACCTAGTTTTTACTCAAAGGTGCTAGCTTTCTGACAACTCAGGATAGTAAACCCATATGCTATTTTTTCTTCTAAAAACCAGACAGTTGCCACATGTTCATTTAAATTTTAGAAGGATAATTATACTTAAAAAGTCACATAAATGTATACATATCTGAGAGGCATTGCAAAAAAAACCCCTACAGAATTAGTATAAGTCATTCATGTTGACTTCCAGTGACATAGGTTAAATATCAGATATCTGCAGAAGGGTTTTCCTTTTCTTACAACACAAATTTCTTTAAAATCAGCACAGTACCACAGACCAGTTCTCCGATGAGTATCACACTGCTAATGGTCATTAAGCAATCAATTTGTTTCTGCTCCTCACTGTTATGCAGTTGCCTTGTGCTTCATGAGCTAGGAAATGGTTATAAGAACAACAAGGAACCCTATGGGAGGTAAGAATCAAAAGGTGTATTTTCCAAATTTTCACAGAAACGTTAGTACTCATCAACAGTTTGAGCCTTGCTAAAGTAGAGAGGGTCTGTTGGCAAAATTAACATTCTAGATCTTTGATCATCTGTGGCAACACAAAAACCCACAAACCTAAAAACATTCCTTTAGGAAACTCCTTCGTTTGAAATACTCTATCAACTGGAGAGCTCTTTCTTAACCTTGTGCTGAACAGTCATTTCCATCTGATATGATAGTGATACACAGCTAGCTAGTTTTGCTCTGATACACCAAATCACCTGAGATTTCCTGATTTGCTTGAACACTAACACCTTTCATCAGCCTGCTCCCTGGACTGCTGAGGTCAAACCCAGAAATGAGGTCTTGGTCTTCCCCAGGGCATTCACAGCCTGGCTAAAGAGCCATGAGAGCAGCAAAGTCACTTAGGCCAGGGATCTTTGCAAACACAGCTCCCCTTACTCCTAAGGAAGAGAACTAGTTACTTGTGAGATGGAATGAGAGCTGGAGTGACAAGGCTGGATGCTTGTAAGCAACAGCTGTTTGTCATACATGTCAGCTGTGTTCTGCTTTCATCTGTGCAGTTATATCTGAGAGCCTCTTTAATGGACTGCGGGGCAAAGCTGAAGAGGTTTTATTGATGCTACGAACAATGAAAAGGGTGTTTCTAAAAGGTAGTGCAGACGGCAGGTGAATCTGGGTCAGAGCTGCATCACATGCTCCCCACTGGAATCCAGAGTGTGAAGACAGGAAAAAGTACTCCTTACTGTAAGCAAGAAAATTAATGCTCTGCCTTTACATAAACAAGTTATTAGGAACTGATGCCATTAGGAGGAAGCTGCATTTCAGAGAGATGGCCTTTAGCATGTCTACAGTGCTTAGTTTTCTAGGAATGTTCATCATCATTACAGTCTCCTGGAAAGTGATTTCTGTGTTCCCCCAAATGTCCTTCCTGCATGACCCAGCCTTTTTCAAGGTATTTCCCTTAGCAAATGCACTTTCTTGACCTTGTCCTGGTATTTACTCCAGAGATCATAACCACATCTTCTTTACCCTTTCACACTCCTTAGAGATGTCTCAGATTCTCAGCAGCTATTTAACATTTCTCCATAATGACCATACCACCCTGAACTCCTTCAAGACATTCTAAACAAAACTATTTTTTCAGTTCAAGCCGCCATACCAGCATCAATAAATGGCACATGTAATTTTCCTTCCTTTTGTATCAGATAACAATCCCATGTCACCTTTTGAGCGCTTGGGTGATGATAAAGCATTTTCATACACAGCCCTGGTGCAATATCTGGCATGTTCTGGATTAAAAGAGGGGGTAATAGAGGATATAATGTATTATGCAACTCCACACACAATCACCACATTGCTCTGAGGCATGCCTCCAAAAGGCCTTAATTGCAAAGGAGTAAAAAAGGTGTTATGACAATAGGAAAAGGAAAATATGGTACAAACATTGCCTAAATGCTCATGCCCTGTTTGCAGCTACAGGACAGTGACTTGTCACCTAATGTTGTAAGCCTGAATCAGTCCAAGAGAGTCTAACTGTGGCTGCCAAGCCTGCATTTTTGTCCCAACCATGCACTCCCATTCCCTCTCTGGCACGTATCTGACTGTGATATGAATCATTTCATCTTGCTAGACCAGCAGAAAAACAGGAAAGCCTTACTTCCTAAGAGAGCCTCTTCATCTCCATTTTCAGCTCTTCTTCAGCCAGAGAGATCTCTAATGCCAGCGTGGTCACAGTACTACCCAAGCTCTTCCTGATGCCCTTTTTCAACTTTGTTCCCACCTGCCTCTAATTTTTGTAAATTATCCCATCTGTGGTGGGCTGACCCTGGCTTGATGTCAGATCCCCACCACAGCTGGACAGGAGAGAAAAAATACATCAGAAAGCTCAGGAACCTGGGTAAGGACAGACAAAGATCATTCACCAATTACTGTCATAGTCAAAGCAGATTCAGCTCAGGGAAATTAACTAATTTATTACCAATCAGAACAGAATAGGAAAATGTAAAATAAAACCAAATTTTAAAACACCTTCCACCCAGCCCTGCCTTCTTCTCAGGCAATTCAATTTCACATTTTCTATACTACAGGATATGAAAGGGTAGGTGAGGTCAATTCATCACAGCTTCTCCTAGAAGCCACCACTGCAGCCCCCCTGTGCTAACAAACTCTTAACATACAAACCAAACATACCAGCCCTTATTATTTCAGTCATCCCTGGAAAACTTCAGTTTTTAATGCAGCTGCAGGGAACAAAAAAAAACAGGAAAAAATTCTTAGCTTGCTCTCCTCTGTGTTTGGAGATGAGGGGTGTCCATTCACCCCACTATCTTAACAGGATTGCTGCACAACAGCGCCAGAGATTATGCTTAACTGGCATGTTTAAGCTCCTCCCAGGGGCATAGCTAGAATCAAGTACTAGGAAGATGTTTGCCCTAAATCTGCCTTTAGGGTACAATGAACTTACTGCACCTAACACAGAGATGTGTCAGGCAACATGGTGCTTTTCTCACATGAGCCTGCCTTTAGAGCTGAACTTTACCAAACACTACAGGCACCAAGGCAGCCTGTATTCTGACAGTCCTCCTGTGGTACTTTCTTTGATTGCTCCCTTGCCTGCTTGCTTGTTTTGAAGCAGCCCTAGTCCTTTAGTGCATTCCTCCATTCATGCTTCCAGATATACCAAGAACTTTGCATTTCACTGTTACCATTGCCACAACACATTCTGTCACTCTCATGGGAATTTAGAGCCCTTGGACTACTATAGATATGAACACAGAAGTAAAAAGCATAGCAATTTAAAAATTGTGATTTCAGCCTCATCAATTTCACATGAATTACAACAGCAAAGGGGCAAAGCTGGCCATGTGCCCACATTAAAATGGCGAATAACAAGAGAAATAAAAGGCACACAATTGAATTCAGACGTAAGGTTATCTTGTCTGGTTTAAGAGCAAAACTTCCTGAAAGTGGGAAAGTTATTCTGGATATAAACTTTCTACTCAAAGTAAGAACTTTCTACAAAACAGTTGTTCTACTCCCTGGCTGGAGTGTTTTGAAATAAAAAGGAAAATGCAATAAATATATAAATTTATTGCATTCAGTTAATGACAGAGGTCTAAAATAGAATATCAATAGGGCATCTTCAAGTACATGCTGAATTTCCCTGCAAATAAATATACACAGAGTATATATACACAAAAGGAAATTCAATGCACGTTCACCTGTTGAATCTCCATCCTTTTTGAAATCACACAACGTAGCAGTTCAATTTTGTAAAAAATATTATTGCACAAAATCTACACAAAACCCACTATCAAACACACAATACATTTAAGAGGAAAAAAAAATAATGCATGTGTTCCTGTAGATATATTATGCTTGACTGCCATACCTAAGTGTGGGCAAGTGTCAAACAGCAGTCTATTTTTGCTTTCCCTCCATCTTACTAAATCCCTTCTTATCAAATGCCTCCTATTAATCTAAGCTGTGAGTGCTAGGCATAATTTGGTCCTTCAAACTTTTGACAATTTTTTAGTCCGAATCTACGTGAAAAGATGTAATTACAAGGCACTGTAACAGCCCTGGTAGCACTGCCATCACTTCCAATCAGGAAAATCCTATTACCAACCTAGAACTTAGCCAAATTTTGATTGCATTGACATTTTTTGCTGTCTCAGGTGGAATTTTCTGAGAGCATGGCTAAAGACTTTTCGGGAATATTTTTTGCCCACAAATCTAGAAAAGATTATTGGATGTGAATGGCTTAGCAGATAGGGAATGGGATAAGAAAATACAGGGGGGTACTGAAAGTACTTGGTAAGCCTAGGACAACATGGAGAAGGAATTTTTGTCAGGGAACCAGGAAAAACAGAAATACGAGGCTGAGACATACACATAAAAGATTGGAAGTAGTAACTTCTACGTGCTGCCTGCTGAATGGTAGTGCCACAGACTGCAAGAGGCAATAAAGGATCCAGTTCCTCTAGCCCACTGCCAGTCTCTGTGCTGTACTTCTATCTGGCTGTCAAGTAACGTGAGCAGTCACTGTCAGCCAGGGATCTGCCATTTTAACCTTGACCACAGGTATTTTAGGTAGATCTCTTACAAATTTTACTCTGCTGTAGCTGCCTGTGTCTCTAAAGACTCTGCTAGCAAACCCCACTATGTACAGTCTTTACACCAGCACCTCTTTTGGGGAATTTCCAGAAGCATCACAGTGTAGCTAACATTGCTGTTTCCACAAAGTTTTGAACCACTGACACCCTTAGGATGTACTCTGATCTTCCATTGGTTTCCCACAAGTGCTACCCTTCCCCTTCATCCTTTGATTTAGACACAAGCACTGCCTGGCACACCCCAAAGAATCGCTACAATCCACCACCACAGTGTTCTACTGCCTCTTCCCAGACTTTCCCTTTCCTTGCAAGAAGAACATTACCAGCAACAATATCAACATCTAAGAGCTCCCCAAGTGCCTGGTTCAATTTCCTCTGAAACATCTCAAATGCCAGGTAATTCCAAAGACATTCTTATTTAGTGATATCTTCTGACAGATACAAAAAATTCTAGGTGCAGCCCAACTATCTCTGTGCAAGAATCATATCTGTGGACTTACAAGAGAAAACAAACAAACAAACAAAAAACCAACACACTTCCCTTTTTCCCTTTCAGCCTGGACTGCTCATTAGATATATCTTCTATGAGTACTGACAGTCACTCTTTGTTCACTACTTGCTCTGTGTTAATTGGTCTATTGAAAGATGCAGGTCTACAGTTTTCTGTCCTCTTACTAAAACAAGCTGCTCATTTAGTTATCCTAATAGCTAATCTAATGATTTAAACTTTATGTGGGAAATCTGCCCTCACTGTTTTCCTCCACATTTTACAAATTTGATAAATATAGAAATATGCAACAGTTTCACTGTATGAGTTATGTTTTTCACAAACCATCATATTCCTACTTGAATACCTGTCAGTTTTCACAGGAAGAGCAGAGGTACCTCAAGACTCTTAGTTCAGGATTCTCATTTGCTTCCTGGTTTTGATTAAGGGAAAACTAAAATAGTCTCTCTCTGCTGTTTTATTCTGTGATTAGGACATTGATCAAATACTTTTTCCAACGATGAACTGTAATGATCATTATTGCTGACCACAGTACAATATACTCCTCTTTGCATTTTTGGGCCAGTTAAATATTTCTTCTTTTCCAGTTCTCATTTTTAAATGTACTGCACTCATCTTGTGCAGGCTCAGTTGTAGAACGGTCTTTATCTGGAAACAAAACCTTGCGTGTGAGGTTTTGCTGACCTAATTCTACTGTTTTGTTAATCACAGTCTTTGCTATCGCCCTCCTTATCACTATTATATTTCTTATTTCATCACTTAACAATATTCCACACTTCCTAAAGTAAATTGTTTACTCAATAAGCTATTGATAAGCAATTTTGCAAAGCACCGGCAACGTTCAAGCCCTGTGCACTCAGATTTGGTCACATGCTACCTTTCCCCAGAGTACATATATCTTTCTGCACACTCAAAAACCTATTAACTTTCCTCAGTAAATTCCTTGGATACCTGTTCCCATTTCTCAAATGCAAATAACCACGGTGCAGTCATTGCCTATAGGTCCCTGTATGTTTAAATCATTAATTTCAGCTCTTCACTCACTGCCAGAAAACCACTTATAACTGGTTGAGTCAGGCAATGCTGCATCCCCTCTGATATGGAGCTGTGCACATTCTTTTACACAACAGGCACTCTATTCTTATACATTAATATTTAATTTATATGTGGATATAACATATATAAAAATATATATTATATAGAATTCAAGTTTTTATAGGAATTGTGTTCAGTAATAATCTTGGAAAAAATGCAAGCAATTTATTTTCAGCTGATAAAATCTTTACCATCTTTCACCTAAACCAGCAAAGCATAATTCCAAGCTAATTAAAAGTCAGCCACATGCTGGCATGAGCCATGATGGTTATCCCTTTTGCCTGAATGCTGAATTATTTGTGACTTGTCTCCATCTGTTGAACTCAACCTCAGCTTTGTATTTGCCCGTACAAATTGCAATTCCTTATTACCAGAAGATTTTCTTCTGACCCTTGGACCATTTGATGCTATTGTGTGCTGGCAGGACCAGTTCAGTCAAAGTGTTCAGCTTTAGTGAGGGACAGGTGTGGTGTTTTACTCCTACATCAAATAATTTGGCTGTCAAGGCACATAAAATTAATTCTAAGTGCAGGGGAAGAAATATACTCTCTGAAGTTGAAAAGCTTGCCAAAGGGAAAAGTAGCATTAATAAGGAACTTGTACTTGTACTTGCTCATTTATTGCATACAACTTTTCAATCTGTTTGTCAAAGTTCTATAACAGCATGTCCAGAGAGAACTGAAAAGGCAGCTGGATGAAGCTGTCAGAAACAATGACCCAATAAAAAAGGTTCTTACCATTTGCCCGTGATGAGCTCTAATGCAGTCCTTCCCTACCCCCACAAAATCTGTGGGAATGTCCTAAATGAGACTCTCCCTTTCTGTCAGCAATTTCCACAGTTCTCTAACTCATATGTACCCAAAACAACAAAGACCTTTTCCTACAGCAACATCAAGGAAAACAGCAGCTTCCAAAGAGGACAATCATCGCCAGCACTTCTCTGTACATCAGGTGATTGGAGATTGGGTTTGAAGCATGTAGTTAGGAGATTTGTTTCCTCAGAATCTTCTCTTTTATCTCTAAAGTTATTCCCAGAAAGTTTACTATGTTTGATCTTCCTGAAGTTATTGGCATAAAACCAAGAGAAAGCAGAGAAAGCATAAATGAAAATTACCGTGCTATTATATAAGTAAATGTGGAATTTGGAGCTCACTGGGCTGACAATTTGGACTCTCATTACAACTGTGAAGGAAAAAACTGAATCATTTCACATACATGAAAACCACCACAAACTCATTTAAGAAAACAAAATTAGCATCTGTATCTTAGCCATATATATATATATAAATACACACACATATATATATAAAAAATTAGAAAACTCTGTAATGTGCCAGATGGACATTTGAATACACAGGTGGCAGGAACACCAAATCCTAAAAAGGCAAGGGCTTAAACAGGAGGGGGAAAAAAACACATTTAAATTCCTGTTTCTGACAGTGAAGCTTGGATTTAACTGAGGTTATGGGAACTGAATAAGGGGGGAAGAATTTTTCAAACAGCAAGGACATCGAAATTGGTGTATAATGAAAAGAAGAGTGAGAGAAAGAAATAAAATATGGCAGTGTATTTAGAGTCTTTTTTCCTCACAAGATTAAGTAGAGGCAGAAAGGCTACAATGGGATAATGCCAAAATTATACATAAAATATACAAAAGTAAAGGAGAGACACAACCAGGTAAAATTATTCAAGAAAAATAAAAACTTCATTAAAAGGAAACGTGACTGATTACAGCTTATAGTTTAAACAAAGTTGCTTGATTCCATAAGCACAACTTGCACTTAAGCTGGGTATGCTCGTTATTTTGTGTATATCTCCAACCTTCTGTTTTGAATATTTTTACCATTACTTTGACCTGTAAGATTGTGCAGATGATAGCTTAAAAAGCAAAGAGAAAGGATTTTTCCACTTTGATGGGAAGCAAAATAGATGCAGGAATTATGTAGCTAACACATAGTATATAAAATAATGAAAAAAAAAACCAAACCATGAGCAGGCTTTTGCTAAATGCAATGACTAAGCATATTTTCATTCACTTAATTATAAGGTTTTTATTGACAGCATTAAAATTATTCCAGAATGGCTTTATTTAGGAGTGAAAATTATTACCCATATGTCAAATAACTATTATTTTAGATCTTATTTGGAAAAGTATCATATCAGCCTCTGGGGAAACAGAATAATTAGTCAAGTTGACATCAAACTTATTTCCAAAAATATTATGAAGCTGGTCAAAAATAAGCCTTTTATTTGTCTTTTGGAGAGGAAAAGAAAATAACAAACATCTCACTTATTAACAGATCCACCTGAAAATGGCCTGAAATTAGAGAGCTTTATGCTTCAAAGTTATTCACACTTCACAAATAAAATTTTACCTCACCAAGAAGGAGAGAAAACAACAGTTCTACTTAGTTACAGACTTTTATATCAAGATATTTACTGACATCCCATCTCTGTCAAATCTGGTTATAAACCAGGGATCAGTAAGCAGGAGATTAAAGGCTCATCTGAGAAGCTGGAAAATATGAAATTCATGGAAACTGTCCAGACTGTGTCTGTTTCACAGGAACAACCATCCAGATGGAGGGAGTATCGGAATACTGGAATTACAGACATGAGTACTCTCAGTCTGTCTCTGCCTTTGAAATGTAAATGAAAACTGCTGGAATTGTTGGACAAATATAGATATAGATAGGTCGATCGATCAGTCAATCGATCGATCGATCTAGGGTAACCCTCCTCACGTTAACCAGCTTTGTGGAGCACAGGTTCAACATTATATTAAATGGAGATCCTTGCTGATCCCTAGGCTTTTTCTGCTCTTATTGGAGATTATTTTTTATCTCCATAGGCACTATATGCATTCAATTTCTGTTCTGTGAGAAAAGGAAGTGTTTATGGTTATGCAGTCTGGTCCACAGGTACTTAAGCTGCTACATGAACACCAAGGTCATCTGAGTGTTTGTCAAACTGAAGCTGCTTTTGGGACGTCACATCCCAAAGGAAAGAACTGGCCAGACACAAAAGACAAGAAAGAAAGGTTTATGTACATAATCTCTAATGGATGGATGGCTGAAGGGTTAAAGAGCAAGACTTTATTACTCGATAAGAAAAAGGAGTGTCTGCAGTTCTCAATACCATCCAACTAAAAAAAAAAAAAAAAAAAAAAAATCACAGCCCACTCTTCCAGATGCCACAATGAGATTTGCATTTCCCAATTACTTTCTACTGATTTCACAGTCCAGCACCCAACAATGATGATGCAAGATGAAAATGGACATGTTTCAACTGCCTGATGCTCTCTGAGACCATGGTATTCCTGAGAAGGTATAAATCTATTACAGAACAGAAAGTCGTCTCAACCCCTATAAGCAAATGAAGTGATATGTTTGAACTCTCCCCTTCCACGAACAACGCGTCAGAGAGGAGGCAGACCCACACAGAGGCACTCCACACAGCGCCTAATTCTAATTTGGGGGCTACGTGGGCCCAAATCCATGCCTGTTCCTTCATGCACAAGAGCAGGTGCAAGTACAGTCAGGGCACTGTCTCTTATAGCAAGCAGAGTCTCTCCCAGAAATGTGCTCGGTGTAGGAGTAGTGGATCATCAGGACAGAGCAAGTCTAATTTCATTCTCTGTGAACTCCAAATGCAATTTCTTTTGCTGCATCCTGGGAAAAGTACAGCAGCAAAACTATCCTCCCACGGTGGATTTAGTAAAGTGATTTTTTAAAAATGAATGGAAAGAGAGAAAAAGAAACCTCATGAAGATATAAAACTCCATTACTTGTATATATTTTCAATGATACCGCCTAAAATGGAAGTTCTACTCTGACATCTTAAAAGAATTTATCTTCTTTCAGCTATCAGTAAAGATTTACCAAAAAAAAAAGTTCTGGGGGGTGGGTGGTGTATTGCTACACATAAAGCCAAAATAATCACTTTCCCTGTTCTCCCCATCCTCCCACATTTTCCTTTATGGGTTACTCTGCTTTTACTGCCTACATTCTTCACCTGCAGTCAAACCCTCTGTTTATGGCATCACAGTGGTTGCTGTGGAGGCTATTAGAATGTACAAAGCCAAAAGTGATGAGTTCAAGTTTGGACTGAGCAGTAGTATCTCATGAAATGTTTCCGAAGGAGCAGGAGACATTAAAGGAAAAAAAGAAAAAAAAAAAAAAACCCACACAACAGAGAACATATATTGAAAACAAATTAATTAATTTTTTAAATGACTGTTTGCCATCAACTTTAATTATCACAACTGTTTTCAGATGTATTACTCCAGTGGCTGCAGAGACTAAGTGCTAAACTATACATATGGAAGCAAGCACACAACAGGAACAGGCAGCGCTGACACAGATGGCAGCAGAGCTCCCAGCCACGCTGCTCAGTAGTGCCTGCTGTGATTGCTGTCGTCTTCTGCAGCAAAAAACATACAAACCACCAAGTGTGGTAAACACAGGCACGCACTGCGCACTGCTGCTCTGACAACGAGGGCTCTCCATGGCACCCTTCACTCTGCCAGATGCAAGGTTCCGTAAGCTATGACCAGAGAACGCGTGTTCCTGAAAAACCTATTAGTTCATCGCAATTCCTTCTACTGTATGGCTTCACACACCCCTTCTCAAGCACAGGCTTGAGAAACAACTGCTGAAGTACAAATGCTACCTCTCAAGAAACAAGTAAAATATTAGAAATGGGAGAAATCCATCTTGGGATCTGCATCATGAAGTCAGCCGCTGCCAAATTTTCACAACTTTGGTAGCAGATAGAGTTCTTGTTTTTCCACTGCATTAAGAAAATCATAAATGGCTTCTATTTACTGAACTAGTTTCTCAATCATCTTTTTCCCTTAGCTTTGACACCTGAAGTATTACCAGGAGTGTAGGCTTCAAGGAAAACCATTGATCAAAGATTTCTGAATCATATCTGTACTGAGAGAAGTTCTTACCCATCTACTTGCTAAAAACAATACCTGCAAAGAGAAGTGGAACAAAGATAAAATCAGATGTCAGATTTAAAGAAAACAAAACAAAAAACAAACAGTTGAGGACAAGACAAGGAAAAGAAAAATTTCAAAAATAAGACTTTAATGGCCACAGAGCTCAATGAAAGGTCTTATTAAAATATTATGAAGCAAAGAAAGTGAGTCTCTAAACAATCTTTTAACATGGGTGTCTTGAGACTGCTGGTGGACCAATGTATCTTATTATATGACTGCAGAAGCACTAACAAATTAATTATATCAAATAGCTGAATTAATTAGGATATGTGAGACAATGGCAGTTAATACCAAAAGTTATAATGTGCTTTGTAAAGAAAAACAGCACTCTTTTGTATCAGGAAAACATACTACCAGCAAGGTTGTACTACCACATGCAGAGTATGGAGATTTCTTACATAGGAATATTGATAGAAAATTGTGACATTTACTTGTAGGCTTGTACACAAGAACATACCAGGACATAAAGATGCAGTGGAGCTGCTGGTTCTTTGTCAAATTCCTTAAGCCAGACACAGGGGACATCCAGAGAAATCCACTCACCCTGTGGGCAGGATGTCAAGTGGAACATCAGAACAAGCAGGCTCATTATTGTCCCAAATCTGGGACCTTGTGGGGGATCATAAAAAGCCCAAATCAAAACAAACAAACAAACCCAAGCAGAACAAAACAAAAAAAAAAACCACACACCCCCACACAAACCTTCTTCCCTCCTCCCCCACAAAAAAAACAACAACAACAACAACAAAACAAAACAAAACAAACAAACAAACAAAAAAAAAAAAACAGTAAAGAATTGTCTTTCAGACTCTTTCTATAATGACCAGAGACTTTTGTGTTTATGACACTGGAACACTTCAGTTACTCAGGTTGCCAAGACCCTTCTTGTCACAAACTCTTACCTGCACTTCTGATTTATGCATATAGTTGAAGGGCCAGACAGCTGGCATTCTCCTCTGTATTTGTCAAAAAGTTAAATAAGATTCTAGGTGAACTTAGATAAGGGGTTGCAAGCCTAGGAATAGTTAGAATTCTTTTTATTCAGAACACTGTGGATTTAGCACATGATTAGCTTTCCACAGTATCTTTTCTGGAACATCCTAAAATAAGCCAGCTTTCATTATGTTTGGCAAGTGGTACTTCAGATCATCAGTGGAATCACTTCAGCACCACTTACTCTTGGACTTATTTCTAGGAAGATAGCCATTATCTAGAATTCCCACTTTTCCAAAATTATCAGGCCCTCTTTGGCTTTTTGATGTGAAAAAGTAACCAGTTTGTGCACTCTTTCCTTGGATATCTTCAAGATTGGATGGAAGAAAGCCCTGAGCAACCTGTTCTGATCCCACAGTTGACATAAAGCAGGACACCAGACTGGAGATGTTCCTTAGGATCCTTCCAATCTGAATCATTCCATGTATTCCTCAGGTTTCCACTAGATATGCTGAATACAATCAGAAGAACTCTAGATTGGATCTAAATATTTTTACTAGATCTAAAAAACAAACAAACAAACAAACTCCCACTACCACTGAACAGTCATATACAATTGTCAAAATACACCAATAAATAATTTTGCCACTTTCCCCTTTTTATGCTAAGAAAAGCATAAAGCAGAGTTTGAGTTTGCAGAATATAAAAGCCTTGGGCTAAAAATGTCCATCTGCCATCAAACTGGCATCATGTTGGTGCAGAAATAAGAGGGAAAATAAGCTAGTCAAGGACACAGCTTCAGCTTAACCCTCCCTGCAATGGAACAACTGCTGTTAAGAACTCTGAAAAACTCTCAGGTGTCACTTAATCATCTCTTCTGTGAGATCATTTGTGCTCACTCCCTGGAACAAGTGCCAAAACAGAAGAATTCAGAAACCCTGAAAAATCTGCTCCCTGATCTGGTGCATACAGGAAGCAGCTACAGCCCACAAGATCAAACCCTTCCAAGATCAGAATCTCACTCCGGTCACTGCAGTTTCTGTAAGGTGATCCTTTTCCAGCCTTTACACTTGCAATATAGTCTTCTCCCAAAAATTAAAGTAACTGAGCTGGGACTAGCTTTTCAGCCTGGACATTAAGAACACGAAGACTACACACGCAAGCAAAAGCCCCAGCAACATATGCTTCTGTTCTAACCAGATTATTACCACTTCTCAGTGAAAAGTAACAAGAAATCCTCCACAACAGCACAATGAATAAAAACAGTGATGAATTCTTTTTTTGCTTCATTAGAACTTGCCTTTGTAGGCCAAAGGCTCGAAGCAATTTAGGCTGCACCCGGCAGTACCATTAACACAAACAACTGACCATCCCTCAGGCAACTTCAGTGTTAACTGAAATCAATACCTGGACTGGGAGCAGTCCTGCCACAGAGATTATACACAATTCCAACATCATCGGGACTGCAAAAGACCGTGTTTCCCTAAAACATATATTGTGATCTAAAAAAACCCACTTTCTTCCATTTTTTAAATGGATTTACAGGCTTCAGTGTATCTTGGGATTCCAAGTAGCTAGAAAGCCAAAAAATTCACACCTCTAAGTTAAATAAAAATTGAATATTGTGTTCCCATTCCCTCTAATTCAGGTTTGAACATTGTAAGGAACACGTTACTGATGTCAGGACTTGATTATGAAGATGTCTTATATTTCAAAATGATGCAGAAGTCTTGAAACCTTCTGACCATCCCAGAATGCAGCATCTCATCTGTTTTGCAGTCCTGCTGATAGGAATGTAACGCAGGGGTCCCTTGATCTCTCTGTGTACAGCTTCTCATTACAGAACCTCCTCTCACTTACCTCCTAAAAACCTTTACTCACACCCACTTCTTGTCTAGCAGCAACCATGACCTCCTACATGAAACCACAGTGACTATCAGCCAAAGAGATGAAACTGATGAGGACATCTGGTTACACTACACGAATTTACTCAATCCAACTTCTGGAGAAGGAGTATCTCTTCTCAACCTCCCATTCCTCCCCCTCACTACAAATGCCAGCAGTTTAGACAGCTCTGTAGTTTCAGAGCTTCAGAGCAGTAAGTATTGAACAAAATACTGAAATGGTTTGTACAGCAAAGCGCAATGCAGTCATTGACAATAACAACTCTTTTTTCTTGCTTTTATTCCACAGGTTCTTGGGTTCATAATCACAAACGAACAGTTCTGCTTTAATCTGCCTTCAGGAGAAGGTTCTACTCACCAATTCTTACTCCTTGTTTCTACTTTTTGATATTTTCCACAGGAATGTGGCATCAACAACTCAATGAAAATTCATAACAAAAAACATTCTTAGATATCACAGTGCACAAGACAAGACCACAAAGCCTTCTTAAAAGAACACATTTTACACAGTATTTTGGGATTATTTATCAAGTAGGTTCTTCTAGTACGTACCTTCCAAATGCAACAAAGATTTTTTCATGGAAATAAAATAATCTCAATGATACTACTACATAGTTAAGGCAAATGCTATTTAATGAGTCAAGGAACTGCCAGTGTAATGCCTTTTTAATAAAAGGGCATTTATTTTCAAAACGTTGCCTAAATAGCAACCAGAGTGTATCTCCAAGCCCACTCACGAGACAAGAGGTACAAATTTGCATTTGCTGGCACAGCCTCCCTGCCCTGAAGCCCCTTCCTTTGCACCATGTCACTTCTCTAATTTATTCACAAAATGCCATTATAGTTTTGTTTCACTTGCCATTTAATGCTTTAATATTTTAATCAGCACCAATTTAAAATCCATCAACAAAACAGAACAAATGAACCTACAATAACAATACTCCTTGTTCAACTGTTACAGGGAATATTGCATCCTCTACACAATGTCATATGCATGAAGACAGAAAATGAAAATGCTGCCTTTACAGTTTCATGAGAAAGACAAGTTAAATCCTTAGAGGGTGAAGACATTCCAGGTCTGGGGATAGCTTATGCTTCTACTGCTCAGAACAGCACTGGGAATAGCCCAAATTCATATGGGAAAGCAGTCAGGAGCTGCCACAGTTCCAATCAATTATTAAGGCCACATGACAAAACAAATTCAGTGCATAAACAGACATTCCAACTGTAGTTAATGGACAAGATGATTCATTGTTTTAACATGGCAAGGCTAAATGGAAAGACAAAGGCAGAGATGTTAAACTGAATACTAGGACTGGAAACTTGCAGAAGCAAGTATAAAATGCCCCGGAGCCAGGGTTACTCAAAATATAAAATATTTGAGAATGTACTGTAATGAGATATTTTCTATAGTTCTGTCAGAGTAATCATTTCACCTAGCTTCAGAATTTTCAACCGCAAAAGCCAAATTATCAGGAAAATTATTCTTTTTTTTCTTTTCAGGTCACACCTTGTACTTCCCAGAAAAGTAACTTGAGACTCTGTCTGACTAAAACTACCCAAATATTCCATTAAAAAAAAAAAAGTCAGAAAAATATATCTGGTTATGAAATGGATGGGAAGTCTTTGGTTTCTTAACTACATTTCTGTGCCAAAATTAGATTTAAATAAATATCATAAAACTGTATTTGGAGTCTGCTTCTAAGATCTAGATGGTGGTTTTTTCATTCCATCATAAATTAAAATTTAGAATAATCTGTGGATTTTTAGCTCTGATTACTTATCTCTAATTCAGGAAGTTATAATGCTAGGTTTTATCAGTATCATAAATATTCTCTTCTATGAATTGGACATCCACTAGGGTATTACCTTTTTTACAAGGAATTAATCTGAAAAACAAAACAAAAGAAACAAACAAATAATTTTTTAAAAACAAAAAAACAGAAACAACCACAGAAAGAGGTAACAGCTAGCTAGAACTTACATCAAAGGAAAAAGGGAAAGACTAATCAAGTTAAAATATGTTTGGCAAACCAACCCCTCTTGTTCTTCAGGCCAAAACCCTTAACCATCCATTTGTTTGGAAAGCCATGCCTTCAGAGCAAGGTCTGCATTACACAGTAAACACACTGCCTTACTAATGAGACCCCGAAAGTGGCTGAGGCATCAAAGTGTCAGTAGATGTAAACAGAAATAACATCAATGTTCACACATTCTGAAGATATAGGCTAGCAAAATGTTTCAATATTTAAAATCTGCAGATTATTCCAGCTGATTACAGAAAAGATGTTTATTTGCTTCAAGAAGAAAACTTCTATTCTGTTACATTAAGCATATATGTATATATATATAAAACCTACATTAATTTCAGACATTTACTTCCACAAATGCTACAATAAGGCACATGTAAAAAGGGAGGTGAGAGAACTACGCCTCAAGCAAAACAGAAGGTTTGGTTATGACTACTTCAGTACGACCAACAACATTATTTCCCAGGAGACAGAGAAGGAAGAAAAGCAAAAACCAACAGAAAATACTGAAGCACATACTTGAATATTTCAAGAAAAAATGTACGAAGTTGAGAACATCTGAAAGTGGAAAGCTCAAGCACAATTTCATTTCCTTACTGCTAACTGTGGAATTAGTCCAGTCCAGGAGCAACCTGGATGTTTGCACACATGCATACAACTAAGCTTCTTCAAGAGGAGAACAATGAAGAGGTTTGTAGAGGGTTTTTTTCCCTCTCTCTCCATTTTCCCAGCAGTTCAATGCAGTTAAAAGAGGCCATGTCTCTGCAGCAATCACATGTTGACTTCTACCCTTCCCACACTAGAACCTTTCCATTACACCAAACAGACATGGCAACAACAGTTTTTGTCTTATTCTGTGACAAATCTAGACAGGTGCAAACTAAAATTAGTCAGCAGATCCAGGTGAAAAAGAGGTCTGCGTTATTAGAGCTCATATTCATTTATCCAGTCTACCTGGGTGTAATTGAACATATTGGCATAACACCAACTAATTTCATTGTGCTGACTGAAGCACAGAGGACTTGCACTTGCCAGTCTAAATATAGCACATTGTGTGAGTTCTTTAAAAAAAATCAAATAAATTGAAAATAATTGTTTTCTGTCCAAAACTTCCCCAATGTGGACACACACACTCCTCTACATACATCCAGCACTATTTACTTGTCCTGTTTTTCCCTGATAAGTGTTTTATACTAACTTTCACATAGCTTTAAAAAGGATATGAAACATTGCTTTCTCCCCAGAAGTTATTTCTGGTGGTACGAAGTAATTTAAAAACTTATTTCTGTTTCACAGCTTTTAGTCACAATCTTTCTATATCTACTCCTCAAGAGAGAAGTTTTTCTTATACATATATTTCAAAGTTTTCTTAAGCAGTACACTAAAATATTACCTTATTTACGTATCTTTCATCATGTTACTTCTTAACATCTTCTGCCTAAAGACAATCTGTAATAGAATTCTGGCTATAGGTGTCAGTTTTCAAGGTCTTTGGAGATTTTACACGTTAAGTTTCCAATTACAATCCAAGATTAAATCATTTAAAAATAGGCTTTTTACGAGACTGCAAATATTCATCATCTCAACAGGATCTCAAACTTTTTGCTGGAATCTTGACCAGACTTCATTTACTGTATAGATCACAATGAGTGGAAATTCTAGCTCTGCTTTATATTGCTTTACATGGTATGAAACTACAAAACCTGTAAAACAAGAGCTTTTACACATGAGATCACAGGGAAAGTTTCGTATTTGTATTTTTAAATGTCAGAAAAGTATAAAAAAGTCCCCATAATTCCTCATGTAAAAGGTGAGAAGAATGTCAAAGCTGGAAAATATTTGTAACTTGACTCAGTTAAATGGCAGGTTTGCTCAGCTGCAACTCAATATGCACCCTGCCAATTTAGACCCTTAAGTGATGCCCAAATAAACATATCATAATCCAAACATACACAGAAATACTGTGCATGGTCTTCAGATGGTGTCAATCATAACGGTGCTGTTGAGATCCACAGAGCCAAGACACTTTTTACCAAGGCTGGATGGTGGCCCTTTGAAGTGGTTTTGTAGCAAAAACAGAGATTAGGAAGAAATATTATTTCCCAAATTTGAAAGTATTTCATGACAGTTCTCCTGTGAACAGCTCCCACCTCACTTTGATAACTGAATGCATGCAGGTATAAATGAGTCAAATCTCAAACCTGTCAGTCTGTTTGCTAGTTAAAAATTGTTGGTAGTTCACATGCTACAATTTTACTTTTAGGTATATCTTACTTATAACCCCTCTAATACTTTAGTTTAAACGTCTTAAGTAAATTCTCTGTTCCTGCATGATAAATTGATCAATACTGCTTACAAAAGCTGAAATTTATGTAAAGGTCTATTATTTGGAAAGAGAGTGTTTTTATAACTTTGAAAATTTTGTACGCACACTAAATCAATTTCACTTCTTTGGTCTGCACCCCAAATATTTCCCTGTGGCACAGAATCAGTTTTAGGGACATGCAAATTACTCTGATTTCATTTTTACTTTACATTTGGAGCTGTCAAATGTTAGTACATGATCTAGTAACTAAGTCTAGTTCACTCTGCAAAGGCAATATAATAGAGTGCTTATTTCTAAATTACAGTTGAAATCCAATTGGGATGCAAAGTGTACGGGCTTCAGTGTAATTCAGTGTTCTGAGTTGTGGCAGCAATTACTTAAATGTGAATTCAGTGTCACATAATACTTTAGAAAACATTTATAAGAAGCAATCCTGATAGACTGAAGCATATCACACCTTTTTTCTTAAGGTAAATTAGAGCCAAGTTATTTTAACTAATTTAGGGTAGAGCTATTATGATAACATATTAATCATAGCAGCATATGCGGGATTATTAACTTTGCCACAATTGCACAGCTGAATCAGCCAAATGTTTTCAGTTTGGCCCGACACCTTACACTACAAAGTCTGCAGATTCAATTCTGGCTCTTCTTAGGTCAGTGGCAAAATTCCCACTGAATTCACTGCATCCAGAATTTTGGTCTGTGTGCCTAGCTACTGTGTAATACCCACATATAACAGATATACAACTTAAAGGAATCCCATCAACATCAACGTGTGAGTCCCTACTACCAGCATCACACTCAGAATTAACAGGATAAATATTTACAACTATTTTTAAACAACCACTTTTCCTCTCTAAATGGATAACACTTTTTTTCCCCACAGAATTTATTTTAGAGAGTTTTTAACATCCACTGACAAAATCTTTGCTCCGACTTTTAGTCTGCTTCCTCTTTTGGCTTGTGAAAGGAGCACAAAGAAGCAAAATGGAAAAGGAGACGTTGCTGCAAAAGCACTCCAGCTCAGAGATATCCAGGTGACAGTCAGTGGAAGAAACACTGAGTTTGCTTTTATTTCAGACCTGCATTTGAGCGTATTACTTTCTTTGCAAGCACCTTCTCAGAACGCCAACACCTGAGATGCCAGGCTCCCCGTCAGTCCTAACATCTTTGTCATCAAGATTACTCAATGAGCCACAGCAACCTCTGGACTTGTAAAGAGTACAAATTACTCCCTCAGCCAAATTAGATTCTCAGGAAAACCACGAAGTTACTTTGGGGACTAACATAAACAATGACAAACAAATGCAAATTGAAGCAGAACTCGGGCGCAACTTAAGCTGTTACCTTACCCTTGAAGGATTAGGTCAGAGACTTCTGCAAACCCACTTACCCGAAGAGTGGATTTAAAACCCAAGCAGGAACACACAGCTAGGACAAATTTTAGTGAGATTTCCAGACATTGCAACCAGATCCACAAACACTTGGGTTTGCTCCTCAGAGCAGTGAACAGCGACAGCCGAGCAGTACACTGAGGAAACCGCACATGACAGATTTGGCTCTGGGTAAACCGCATTCAGTGCTCAGCACACAAGGGTCATGAACCTCAACACTTGTTTTCGACAGCTCGTGGAACACCACTCCGTTCTATGTCTTCAAAGTCAGGATATGAATTTGGGAGAACTGCCTGTATGCTGTTCAGCCTTCAAAGAGAGAGCATCTGTCTCCCCGAACAAGTAAGGGAGGAGGAGACAAACACACACAGGGCAATATTTTCAACAGTGCTTTCCGGGCATTAAGATCGTGAAAGCCAAAAGAGGTTTCGGGGACTCTTCTCAGGTTCACTGGCGTTTGCCAGATTGCAAATGCTTTCTGCAAAAATAATCAAAGAAGCCGCTATCAAAGCAGGATGCCAAAACACGCGCGAACACCGTTCCTCTCCTTTCGCCTCAGCAAATGAAAGACATAAGGCGCAGCTCGGCGGAATTTGGGAGCAGGGAGCTCCTCTCCCTCCGCACCCGCTGGAAGGGAAAGAAGAGGATGCCCCTGCCCCAGCGGAGCCACTAGAACAAGTGGCAGGCAAGTTGGCCCGAGGCTGCCCCGCGCGGACCTCGGCGCTCCCGTCCCACCTCGGCGGACGCCCCGCCGAGCCCCGCCGCGGCCGCCCCCTTACCGTGCCGGGGCTGGGGCTTGGCGCCCGGCGGCTTCTCCTTCCTGCCGCCCGCCGCGCTCCGCATCCGCCAGCACGCCGCCCCCCTGCCCAGCGCGCCGGCCATGCCGCGGGCGGCCCCGGATCCCGGCGGGAGAGCGCGGGGGCGGCGGAGCGCGGGGCGCGCTGCCCGGCGGCGGCGGCGGGAGCGGCGCGGTCCCCGCGGACCCGCCTCCGCCCGGGCCGTGTCAATCAGCGCGGGCGGGCAGCGCCCAGCCCGGGCAGCGCCGCCCCGCGCCCCCTCCCCGCTCCCCGGGGTGCCGGGAGCAGCCCTGGGGACGGCGCCCGCCCCCCTGCCCGGCCGCGTCCGTGTGCCGCCAGCCCCTGCTCGTACCGGAGGGAGGGAGAGCCTCGGAGGCGGCGGTGATGGGCTCCCGGGATCAGAAGGATTCCGCGCTTGGGAAATGACAGCCCTCGGCACAAACCTCCTCCTGCCCGCCGTCAAGTCCTCCTACAGCACCTTCCCTGAAAAACATGTGTACGTTACCTCCTGCCATCAAAATCATTGGTTGTGCACACTCCTGACTCCATACCGATGAGTAACTCAACCTGAGATTCCCACTTCCCACAAGAACATGTGTGGTGAGGCAACAGCCTGCCTCCCTCCCTCCCCGGAGCATCCTCTTCTTCCTCGCTAGAGTCCCGGGGACTCCTCCGGCCATCGAGTTCCTCTCTCCTGGCTTTGGCGAGGGGCCGCCAAAAATTCTGTAGAATGATTATTGCAGTGCAAGAAACATAACACACATAACTCCTGTTTGCAATCTTAGTAATAAATCCACTTGCATATCAAATTATAGCGGTCACTGCAGCAGCTCTGCAAAGTTTCCCGTGGTTGATTTTCAATTTTTCATATGCACACACATATATATATATATATTTATATATATATATATATGTGGTCAGCACTTCCACAAAATGTATCCTTCTTTCTATATGGACACTGAAGTGAAGACAAAATGTGTGCAGAATTTGCACTGATTGAAAGAGGAGGAGGGGGAGATGAGAAAAATGAACCCTTCTTCATGTGCCACTATATTCCATTTCTGTTTCCTTGACTTCAAGAAACTGATGGAGAAAGATAATTAGGATTTGTTATCACAACTTTAAAACTTAATTATATGGAAACTAACTCAGATCCAGGTTATGATTTTTTAATTAATATTTCATATTGAAAGGCTCTTCAGCTTTGAAACTCAAGGAGCCAAGGTGTGAAGGAGCCCTAGCTGGCCCACAGCAGCACCGTTTTGTCCTTCAGTTAAAAATGACCCTCCTTCTTCTCAAAGCCAGTCTCCACCAACAGCCCCAGCTGAGCTCTCATCCATCCCAAGCCCTGCGCGTCCCCAGCAGAGCCGCTGTGCCTCACCTGTGGGTTGTGGCTCGCAGGAGTGAGTCGGGAGTGTCACAAGTCTGCCGAAGCTGTTGGTGTTCCAGCACGCTGCATCGGGGGTGTTTTTCATTAGCGCTGAGAATGATTCATGTGAGCAAGGATCACTGACCTTGACCTCACATGCACAGATACACCCTGTGGTGATGAATGTAATAGAATAAACAGCTAGATACGACTGCTTATTCCCTCTTGCAGTGTTGTTCTTGCCCAACTCTATTGCTCTAGAATACAAATAATGACTCATTTGCTTACCCTCATAACATCATATTTAGAAACCTGCTATTCATCTCTGCTTGAAGGGTCTTGAATAAATATACTCCCAAAACGGCTGATTTAAATCACATATATTTTTATCGCTTGACACTGTTTCTGTTGTTATTGATAAAGACTACACAAGTGGGTGTGTGGTGTATCATGTCACTGCTGAGGAAGTTTTTTATAGTGAATGGTCTTTTGTTAAATCTACTTTTATAAAAGTATTTACACAGGGGAGAAGGAAGAAAGAAAAACAAAAGAAAATACATCTGGGGATCTAGCTTCTTTTGCTAAGAATAAGAAAGCCCTACAGCAATTATTTGGAGTGCAAATGAAAAATAGAGTATAAGTGTTTTGTAGAGAGCAATATTTTTAAATGATGGAAAAGTATAGTTCATGTAAAACAAAGTATCAGTGAGGAGCAAAAGTCTGCAGTAGTTGTATACAGATTTAATATTCCAGAACAGCCTTAATAAACGGGGGGGAGGGGGGGGAAGGAAAAATAAAAATAAGATTTGTACCAACCTTACACACTTAATTTGTCACCGTGAAAAGAGGCAACTTTGCAGAAATTTCTGCAGCTGAAAAAACATATTTGCAACCCCTCCTTGAAAGATTTATTTTTCTATTATCAACATTAAATATTTTTCTTTTTCTTTTTTTTAAGAGAGAAAGAGACAGGAGTCTTCTTAAATATTATTGTTCAGTGTACCCTGTAATTTGACAGATCATCATGCTTCATCATTTGCCAACAAAAGGTGAAATTGATAATATGAGAAGCCTCTTGAAAAGAAAAGGTGCAGATATAAAAAAAGAGATAATACTGAAGAGCTACCTCTATGTCTCATACTGTCATTTCTTTGCCATGGCATCATAGGTTTCAAGCTAATTTTTGTTTAGTCTTGTTTATGTTTCCTGCTCATTTAGCATTGGAGATGTACAACTGTTTTCATGTATTAACTTGGTTCTGTTTTACCACTGGCAAATGAGTATTTGGGTGTCATATCTCTCTGTTTAGCATGTTCTTTGCACATAAGCACAAAACAGACTGGTGGTTTGAATACGTGTTCTAAATTTTGCTTTTGCTGAACAGACTTATTCAGACCTTCACAAATAGGAGCACTGCCATACTTGCTTTTTTGCTTAGGCATCTGTTGTTTTACCTAAGAATGTTATGGAAGCATTTCCAATAGTACCAGTTCCCAGTGCTGAAATTATTATATTTGCTTCCTTTGGAAAAGGAAATACACAATACATGCTGTCTTGTCACACTCTCTGAGGATATGACCTCCACTTGGGAAGGCTTCAGCTCAGACCAAGGTACCAATTCACCTCTAATCCAGAAACCTTCGACTCTTCTGTCCCTTCCCACCTTCCAGTCCAATACTTGGTGCCAACATCTTCATGATTTACCATTAGCATGTATTTTCCCTTAGTGTTATTTTTATTCTGATGACATCTGCTTCTCCTAACCTAGTCAAATTGAGAAAAGCTAGTTAGATAGAAAAGCAGCTCACAAAATTACACTGATTCCTTGCAGACCAACACTTGACATTCCACATGGGAATCTGTGCCCCTCCAGAAGATGCCTCAAGGTCACAAAGCATTACAAGAGATTTTGTACAAATCAGGCAAAAGCTGTATGATGAGCAGCACATCTTTTGCTTTTTGTTTGTTTATTTTTATTTTCTTTACTGCACTAGCTTACCTGTCTGCAGCTGCTCTACTCTGATTTGTGCAGGTGCAGAGCTGCAGCAAAGCAGCTGAACTGGCACTCATCCCCCGGCTTGCTCTTCCACAGCAACCTCAGCTGTTTTCATGCATTGTTTTGGGTCATCCGTAGGCTCCTCTTGTGCTTCCTGGTGCTGGAGGAATTGGAAACACAGCAGGGTGTCTTTGGTTTCAGCCACAACACAAGGCACAGAGCAGGAGTTAGGCTGTGGTGGCTCTTGCCTTGACAATAGCGGAGTCCAGGCCTACCACAACTTTATAATCTTCTGCATAATCTGAATCTTATTTATTCCACGTGCCAGGGGCAGCTATGCACACACAAGACCAGCAAGGATGCTGTGCCTGCACAGAGGGTGGTAGGGATCCCCACTAGCCCAAAACCAAGAGACTGCTGCTGGGCAGAGCTGTTTGAGGCAGACTTCAAGGCTAATCTTAAACAAGTCATATTTTTGGCTTTTGTGCTCATAATTATTTCACAAACCTGGGGGTAGGTTTAAAGGGCTAGCTAGAATACTAAGAAAAACATGCAATGATGACAGATCTTAGTAGCAGAAGTTTGACAAAAAAAGCCAGCCACTATAATCACGTTCAATGAATCAGAAATAGTGATTTATCCTCATATCTACAAAGTAGAATTTTTAGGTTACAGATTCAAAACTTAAAGTACACTTGAAGTCCCAGAATCTTTAAGTTTAATATTATTTCTCCTACTCTTAGAAATTAGGGGAAAAAAAGATAACTGAAACAATGTCACACTGCAAAGCAACACTTTTGTTCCCTATGCCCTTGACTGTGCTTTTTTTAATGCATCTCTGTTCCTTCAGCTATTACTCCTAACACTAGAAAAGTTGTTTCCCAGCAAGTGGAAGTGAAGGGATACATTTCCAAGGGGTACTGCAGAAGATACGATTCATAAACTGCACCTGCACGTTTCATGCTGCATAGACTTTGATCCAGTTCACTGCAAAAAGCAATCAAGGATCTGCCCAAACAATCGGGGGTGCTGAATAGATGCACCAGGCAGATAAATATGGAAATTTAGAAAGCCCACAGGATACAGCTTTGACCTTAGAGCATTTAAGCTACTATTCTAGAAGCTTAAATTTTAAATGATCCTATTACATATTGAACGTCCTGCTAAAAGTCAGTTTTTTCCAAACTTTTACACAAATCTGATCAGAGATACTTACTTGAATCATAGACCTGCCTCTGAAAGTCCTGTTGTTGCAGGACAGACTTGTCTGCATGTTTTTGTGTCTTTTCATCCAATATACAGAAAAACTACAAGATTTGTAATCTCAAGTTCATTTATCCCAGTACCGATGCATGAGATATTTCAATATTTCACTATGTAACATAGAGCAGGCTGGGGAAACTGCATGTACAAATACATCACCAATACAATGAGAAAACATTTAGAGATAAAAGTATGTATTTCCAGTTACTACAACTTAGTAGCTCACAAATAAACTGCGAGGTTTCTGAATGAAATAAAAGTTGTAAAGGTAAAAAGTATAAAGATAAACTGAATATTTACTGCTTTTTCAGGTCAGCCATATTTCAGTGACTGAAAAAAAAACTTATGTAAAAGAAATTTCTGCTTTCAAATCTATGGAATTATTGCAGGGCTGCCTCTTGATCCCTCACATTAGCTAATGAAACAGAAATGCTGCTAAAGAGCTGGAGCAAAAGACAGATAATATTTAGGATGTGCAAGAGGCAAGATCCCAAGAGGACACACTGCTTTCAGGTATTTACTAGAGCTTCTCCTCTGGATACCCTAAGGAATAAGATTTTAAATAAATATAGTGCAAATTTATGCCCAGGGATCTTTGAGAGAAGAATTAGAAGGTCAGTCATAAAAGGCTAAATTCAGTTTTTAATTACCACAGAATTTAAGGAAGAAATAGCTATGCTAAAAAATTTTAAAAAGATCTTCCTCTCTATTTCTTTCCAAACTGAAACTGAATTCAGTTGAATATCACTGAATATCACAATAGAATCATCTGAACTAAGGATTTAGTTTTACAGTTGTGAGCAGAAATGGACATCTCATATCCTAACTAGAATAAAACGTTGGTCCTGCAGTGGGAACTCGCCCCAAAGAAAGAAAGAAAGAAAAAAAGCCTTTTTCACCTGTCTCCTTCTTAAAGGTTCAGTGAATCAGACACAGCTTTAGTATCTATTTGCAGCTCTGTAGGAAACTGCAGAAAACCTGCTGCCAGGGGCTGCAGGAGGAACATGCTGAATGAAGCATTACCTCTCCTGGCTGTGCATCTCCCTGCCAAGAGCCACAATATCTGTAGCGTCCCTCTGGCATATGGCAGGTTGCAGGAAACCTCATCCAGGTTTTATGGCACTAGCAGCTGTGAATAGTTTGTTTGTTCTTTGTTTCTATGACCATAATTCTGAGTTTCACTCTCTCTTCTATGGGAGTTCTGCTTGAATTTGATGTCTGGGATTGAACCCTAACTGCAGCAGCAAAAAGTGCATTGAACACAGCCTGTATTGCATACTGAGTAGCACATTAATGCAACCAAACTCATGCAGCTTTGTAGCTCTAATCACCCATTAAATTCACAGCTGCATTATATGGCTTTTCCCTGACTTTTAGTCAACAAGCGTTGCTTTGGGTAGAGAGCAGAGTAAGACAGATTTGCAACTCTTAGAGATGTGTCTCAAAACTATGTAATTTGGTCTGTATTTCCCTTTCTATTTCAATAATCACCTAATTCTTGAAAGAATTGCTACATTAATATTTAAGTTGTAAATAAATAGCTAAAAACCACTTTAACAAAATATTCTGTGCACTGCTTCTATGTAACATCAAAGAAGAATATAAAATGAAAATAAGGAAATTGCTTTGGAATTAGGTGTATACGAGATCCCTGATCATTAGCACTGATTCCTTTTCATTTGGTTGGTTCCATGCTAGTCAGCATATTACTTTTTAACTTTACAGTTGCCTTCATCATTCCTCAAGTTTTTTTGGTGCTTTCATTTGTCCCTAGTGGAACCATTTCTGCTTGGAAGCTATTCTCTCTTCCTTTTAATTTTGGACTCACACAGTATCCAGGGATCTTTTAGTGTTGATGGGATGGGCACAACTTTGTCACATTCAGTAGCAAAACACCAGGACATTGTCACTGATGGTCTGACTATCCAACAGAACATGCTGACAAGTTCCCAGGTTACTGCAATATAACTTCATGACACCTCTGTCTCACTGCTTCCTTCCTCTTTAATGTGCTATGGAAAGAACTATCACACTAGAATACAATATTTAACCTCCTTGAAACCTATCTGCTCTGAATAATAGAATTTCTGCAACTTTGCTCTTCTAGCCTGCAGAAGAAAAGGTTCAGAGGTGGAAGAATGACTTCTACCTCCCAGGAGACTGACCAATGTGTCCCCTTTCTCTACGAAAGCTTTTTTCTTCATACGCATACCAGAAAAACAATCTCATCTTGGAGTCAGAAGCAGATACTGCTAATGTTCACAATTATGATGCATACCAGGTCGTGTGCTGTCTGGTTGATTGGCACATCTCAAGGCTGACAGAGACCAGAACTGTGTGAAATGTGAGATGAGAGCTGTTGTCAGCGCTCCTTCCCTGCTGCCTCTGCAGCAACGGGGGCTTTACTTCCAGGCACAGTTCTGATGGATACATTTTGGCCTTACCTATTTCATCCTTCAGTCTTGCTCAAAATCAGCATTTCCACATTACTGCTTGAACACAGAAAAGGAAAACGGGAAATGTGTAGGAGATGGGGACAAGAGACAAGAAGCAGCTTCTAATTTACGAGTGCAAAGCTGAGCTGTGTAACACACTGCCTCCAAGAGCCAGTGCCCTGTTCATGACCACAGGAAAGAAATGCTCTTCTCCAGGGTTGCTTTAGGCTGTCACAGCCAGACTCTGCCTTTCCTACAGACTAAAGATAAAAAACAATTTAATGTGTGACACCTTTTGAGTTCCCAATGCATTTTTTTCAAGTTTTAATTGCCACAAGATTAAGGGATATGGAAATACATGATGAGCCAGGCACACACCATGGAACTACCTGACTTTTAAAAACCAAAAAAACCCCACAATTAGAGGTGGTAATAATGATCCATGTCTTCCTGTTTTTTTCTGTTTAAGTACAGTAAAACTAAGAAAGGCTATGCACATAACTGTTTCAAATCTGCCTCTGCTATTTTTATCTCATCATTTTCAACAGGAATACATTGTATCTTTCAGGATTTCATAATCCCATATCCTCAGAGACATTCCCTACATAGATACAGAGTTATCTTTGTCATGTGTTACTTGTTTCTTAAATAGTTTGTAGATTGCTTTCCACTTGAATTATTTCTTGGTTTATGCTAACAAACCAAGCAACAATTCCTATCAGTAATCAGGGAGTTAAAACTTGTTAAAACAGTGGTTCTTACCATGTTTTTTTTAATCCCATGAGATATCTCTGGTATGTGTAAGGTATAATGGCAGTAAAGATCATTCTATGTCACTCCAGACCTCAAAATACAGGAATAAAAAGCTAGTTTTGCCAAAACCAATTATGTAAAGCATATAAACCAGGCTATACATTTTTTTTTCAGAAATCAAACTCAAGAAACATTTCGGCACTGCTGCACACACACACCCACACAAAAGTAAATAAATATTGATAATTCAAGTCTATATACCTAGAGTCCCTCTTTGACCTATTGAATAACTCCATGCAGCACTGCTCTAAGAGACCTGAGACAAAAAAAATCTGAGTAATAAAAGCTGCAGCAATTCAACAGGACAATGCACCATCATCTCAGACTTAGGTGCATCTTGTACTACAATCATTTCTTTCACTTAAACTGCAAAATGAAGTACTCATCCACAGGGAAGGAAACATTTTCTAAAACATATCATATTTTGATCTACATTTACATAATTTGCAATGGAGAAGAAAAAAAAGAAGGTATGTGAAATGCTGCACCTGATAAAGTCAAATGACTTCAAAGGATTTGGGAATATTTAAAAAATATTTTGAACAACATAATACTGAGGTTCACTCAGCATTAGATGAATATATGTAATGGGCCTAATAGGAATATGATAAACCCAAGGCACATGAAATATTAGCTAATATTCCCATCCCCTGGATTGGGTTAATATCTTCTCTATCCTAATATCAAATATATAAGAACTCAGTTTTGACCAAAGCTAACTTACCTTATTGAATTTCTGTTCCTTACTCTGTCAGCAGGAAGCTTGCCTCAGAGAAGACAAAGGAGACAATCTTAATGCACAGGACATATGAAACACAAAGCCCAGTTACCTAAAATTAGGCAATACAACATCTAAATTATAAACATTTCACTACCAAAAGAGTCACTAATGTCATGCTACGTGTCTATGGGCAGACCTACCTTGGAGGTGGATCAAAGTGAACTCTATCAAGAATTAGAATTGGCAGTTCACAAAGCTATTTAGAAACTCATAAATGTAAAATACATAAATACTGCAGGGAGCAGAAGGAAGAATTGCCACAGGTCTTCCTAATGAAATGATGCTTTTTATCCCTACAACTCAAATATGTCAATTATTTATCATGTACAAATTTATGCATCTTATGATAATTATGATCTATAATCAGCTGAAATTCAGCATGAAAGCATGCCCTATCCTTCAAAAAGTCTTTAGGATCAATGGTTAATATCCGTTCCTAAAATGGGTGTAGTTTTAATTCTTAAATGGCAGTAAAGGATTTTGAAGCAGAGTTTGCCACTTTCTACGTAAGTATTTTATGCAATATAAAGGCTATGGACTAAAAGGGAAATTTCCTTTTTCAGCCTTTCTTTTTTAATTTGAAATGAAATTTAAAATACTGGCCCAAGCTACATTGGTAAGGCAGACACTTCTTTATTGCTCTTTAGACGTGCTCCCAAGAGAGCCTGATAAATGTTTGTTTTAAACAGACATATGAACTGGATCTGGATTCTGATTGAGCTTAGATACAAACCAGCTGCCGAGTCGGGTGCCTGCACTCTAAGGCCCTGATTTTGCCCAGCTTCCAGAAAACTCAGAAAGAACTTCAGGATTTTCAGGTCAATCCTGTAAGTGCTTGTTCTTGCAAGCAAGGGATTTGTGGGAAAAGTCCCGTAACTTTTCATGCTCCAAGTTTCAAGTAGCAGGAAAATGTAATAGACCATTCTGTGGTTTTGAGATCATGCTGAATAAGGCTGGAGTGCCAGCAGCCTTTAAATAATTTCCTTCTCTATTAGACATAACAGTGGTGGTGGAAGTTGGAACTAAAACTTGCTTCCTTGATTAAATATTATCCCCTTGCCATTCTGAACCACAGCCTATAAGGAAAGCCCTGGAGTACATGCTTAAGCATGCATATAGTCCCATTAGCTTCAGTGAGCATAATGAGAAAACCAAATGAGGGTTTAGGCTTAAGTTATTATTTTAACATTGTTCAGAAGGAGTGAACTATTAAATATTTCTTCAGAGACATGTATTGAAGACGTTCTCAATCACAGGTTTTTTTCAGCAGAGGCAAATTCTGTCTGATTAATGGCAAATTGGGGGTTTTTGCAAATAGGGGAATTGTTCAAATGACATGGATTTATAGGAAGCTGTTGAGAGTCTGAGAAAGTTGAAATGAAAAAAATTCCTTATGTGTTGATGTGTAAACAACACCACATTTAAACTTGTATTATTAAAAATTCTTTCTTTTCTGGGAGCATTTAAAAAACTAAGAACATTGATTAAAATGTTGTACCCTTGACATTTCCTTAGATTCTGATACCCAGGAAATGTTATTTAAAGTGTGCCTTATTTTTTCACTCTAGGGGAAAAAAAAATCAGTTATCCATTTGCAAAGTTTTGTGGCATCACATGATCAATCCTTTGTACCATGCCAGAAACACATGTATAGAAAAACCTCTTCGTCTAATTAGTTAGAAACGTCATATATACCTGCCAAGGTTAATGAAATGCATGTCAGTGAGATAATAGAGGAGAAAAATATTATGTTTTTAGGTTTTGATAAGCAATATTTTACTGGCTTGTAACTTGTGAAATTGTTGTACAAAATTTCACCCAGAAGTCAAACATTTGACCACGTGGGAGCAATAGAACTCGCAAAAATACAAGATTAAATACATCTTTTTAAACCCTTTGGTTTTTCACTTCTAGAAAATACCATACAAGAGCAAATTGAAAATGTGCATTTTTATTATTACTCCTTAAGAAATAACAAAACTTTCAGTTGCTGTCTGTTTTTAGATTTATCTCCCGGTTTAAGACAATTTTTGTTTCCTCCCTCAAAAAATCAGATTTATCATTTGCACTGCACTTATAATTAACTGCTAAGTAATTCTTTCTATGTTCTACAGATAAGCATAGAAAAAACTTTGGTTTGTATTATATAACTCCAGAAAGCTCTCCAAGAAAATTTTTTTTAGTGTGTCTAAGTGGCAAACCTACAGATATATATTGTAGCTACACATATAATGAATCATTATTTCAAATTAAAGAAAAATTTCTTTAAACTGCTGATATTGAAAAAACAGCTGTTTCATAGTAGGAAAAAATGTATCTTTGAAATTATTTTAAACAAAATGGTTATCATATTTAGAAGGGATTCTTTTCCCCTCATCACCTCACTTGAGCTTGGGAATCTTGGACTGTTTGTGCCAACTTTGCCTCAGTGACTCATTCTAATTAAGCTTTTGGATTTGTTGTTTGTGTTGTTCTTTATATTCCATGGTGCTGTGCCATTTTGCGAGCACAGATTGTATTTTTCATAATAAAATGGAATGCATAGAGTCCTTCAATCATATAGAATTACTCAGTGTCCCTCTGGTCTTGTACAAAAACCTAAAAAAAATGTTTAAAATGTGGGGGTGGATCAAGAAAGCAATTAAATTGGGTTAATTGACATTATTCTGGACTCAAAAGTGTTCACTTGGCTCTGAGTCCTGCCATTAATTAAGTATTTGTTTGCACAATCCATCTGTGTGTAAGTGCTTGAGAAAAAAAAACCCAAAGTATAAACACAGCTTTTAATAGATCCATTAACAAATAGATAAGTTGACATTTATCTTTGATATGTCAACTACAGATGAACATCATTACTACATTTACTCTTGTCCCCATAAATTTCCCTTGAGCACCTAAGGCTTTTTTAATGCACTTTTTGTCTTAGACCTAACCTGTCATTAACAGTACAATCTCCAGCTGTAGATATAGGAAATCCTAAAACAGAACCTATAAGAAAATTTTCTTACAGCTAAAAAGTAAAAAATTCTCTTATCCTCTCATGCCTGGTGATAGGATGCCCTAATGTCAATTGCAAAAAATTGTTACCTTTGGATATCCCTATGGAACAAACAAATTCCTTTCTTGGTTGAACAAGTGCTTCATTATTTCAGTTTTGTGGTGCAAATACTCTCTGGTTGTGCATTCTGCCATGTCTGTGAACAACTAAAATTCACATAAAGTGGTGTCATTGCAACATTCATGTGGAATATGCAAAAGGCACCCAGAAATGCACATTTTCTGCATTGTTAGAATACCTCACAACTGCAGACTTTTACCAGGCCTGTCAGTTCCCAAAGTCTTTCTCTACTTTTCATGTCATGTCACTTGGGATTCCTTTGGTAGCATCCTTGGAGAGCCAGTGAAAGAATCTAGATAAAATCAGCAGTTTATAAATTCCCCTCAATTTCAGAAACCCTTTTATTCCACTGAGATGCCGACAGTCATTGCACAGGGGAACTGAGGCTACTTTCACGTGGTGTTTCTCACATAAATCTTTGGCTGCAAAGCTGACTTTGGCCTTTGTGTAAAAAGGCACTTTTTGCCTTTAGGTTAGTCCACATTTCAATATTAGCTGTTCTTCCTAGGTATGATGCCCAGAGCTAGGGATTTTGCCATTCTCTTGGTTCATGATGTAAATCAACCAGATCTTTAAAATTCCTGCACAGTAATGTTATTCACTGCAATACCTCTATCCTTCTCCTTATCCTAGCCTTTATCTTCTTGCCTTGTACAGCTTAATGCACTTCTCTGTGATCCAGACTGGAGCTCTGTATGCCTTTTGACTAGTAATTGGGGTTTCCTTTTGCATTAGAATACTCTTTTACTTTCCACAGTCTAAGCACAGGAGTCACTTCCATGACTTCACAAATACCAGGCCTAATACTGAATCACCAAGGAGTGTGTTTTGTCCAGGATTCCAGGGAATGTATATTCATTATCAGGCATCCAAGAAACCCTCATCTGTAAGTTGTGAGATTTCCATCCAAAATCTGCAGGGGGTACCTTGTGAAAAACATTTGTGTGTCTGAGCAGCAAGTGCAGACACAATCATCTGAACAGCAACACTCTCAGCTCCTCTGGAATATTCCTAAAATGGGTAACCAGCCTTGGCTTAAATAAGGCTACACATCATAGAAAGCAAGCTTTTCAGCAGAGAAACCTCCTCTGGAACACACTGGCAGAGAGAGAATCTTTTTATGACTAGACTTAGAGGAATCCCTCTGATTTAAAGTGTTTATAAGTTTACATGAGGCGTATATCATATGAATGTTTTTTTACTTATACTGCACAGTGAAGTTAGTAGAAGTGGTGTTCAGCAAAGATAATTTTGCTGTAGGATGGGGAAGACACGTATCGGACATGGCTCCATTCAACAGGAAGCAAGATTTTATATCCATTTTGTAGTTCCCTTCTTTTTAGGTATATTTGGAGCAGGTAGGTGAGTTAGAGCTGAGCTGAGCTGGTGTCACATCCACTAGCCAGGAGCGATAAGGAATTTGAGACCCAGCCTAGCAACTTATGAGGCTGGATCAAGGCTCGGAGTGGTGCAGCAGTGCTGTGCAAACAGCTTTTGTGCCAGTGTGCTGGGGAAATGCTGCACTGTACATCTTTATCTCTTCAAACCCACAGTGGTTCAAGGAGATCAGCATCAGGCTCCAGTGCTCAGGGTTACCACTGTGTCCTTAGGGAAGACAGAGATAATTTCATCTGTTCTCACACTGCTTGTAAAATAAAAGTGAAGGAGGTCATACAAATGCAGTACAAAACAGGACCAGAGAAAAATGGGTTCAGTAGAGAGAGAAAAATGAAAATTACACTTGCTAATGGAGAACAATCTGGAAGCACTGACTGTTTAATCAAAATAAATAAACTAATCAAACTAAATAAATATAAAAAGCAATTAAAAAAAATTCTGTGAAAATCCAATCACACAACCTAGTCTTTCCCAGCGGATCTTCATTTGCAAATTAGATGTTTACTGTTAGCTGGGTTGGCTTTTTTCCCCATTATTATCATATTGGACTACATATTCTCTTCTTCACACACAATGTCAAAGTACACCACTCAAGTACTTGATATTGTATGCTATCTATCTTCAAAAACTGTGGCAATGACAATTATTGCCCTTAAAGTAAAGCAGAAATACTAAATGCTACTTATTTCTATTAAAAATGCTCCACTTGCAGCTACAGAAATGAATATAGAACTATTATTATGCAAAAATAATGATAATTCTCTGTTGGACATGGACAGATTCTTTGTGTATTTTCACACACATACGTGCATAGAAGAATAACAGTTAGAAATGCTGGCAATTTTCTTACAACATTTTAGTACTTTTCCATTGATGCATTCTAAAAAATCAGTGTACTGTAAGAATCTCAGTGAGACATTCTCCTAGGCTTTTAAAATGAATTGTGATCCACACCCTTTAGGCTACATTTTTCTTTGGAAAAAGGTTCTCCAATATCAAAGTTTTCACTTCTAAACAAAAGTAATATGCTAATGTAAATTACACACTATTACTAGATGGTCTTTAACTTGTAGCATTTTTATTTCAATATTTAATACAGTAAAAAAGGTGTTCAGCTTTGTTAACACCAATTTTGACTACAGATTACAAATCTATATCAGCTGAACTATTTCAAAGAAAATTTGAAAAGCAACATCAAGCCAACATTCTTTTTTCAGTTTTTTTTGGTTTTTTTTTTTTTTTTTAATTTACAAAATCCTATATTTGCTCTGATAGAGAAAAAATAAGCCAGATTTGTTTCTACTGTTTTCTTCACTGGGACCAATGGAAATGACATCACAGCCAAAATGAGCTCAGATTGATCGAATCTGTAACACAACATCACATCTATGAGCACCTTAATGTGTACCCTGAAAGCTGATTGTTCCACTTCTGTGCCATGGTATGGATCTGACCCTGATGTAGTCACAAGAAAAAAAACCCAAACAAACAACGCTGGAATACATGACCTAATTTAAAGCAGATATCTCATTGATTTCAGCCTCATGGCCCAAGGGCAAAAGGCTCAGCACTGCTGCCAGTGAAGTCAGTGGCAAAAGTCCCACTGGGGACAATGTGAGTTGGTTGGTTATTGTGTCAAGCTTGCATCAGGACATTGAGTGAAGTATTGGCCCTATCAGTGTCAATGGGATTTGTGCCATTTGCCAGGGAGGAGGACCAAGGCTGCATTCATTACTCTGGCAAAAGTAGAGCCAAATAATTACTGTCCCTCTTCCTTTCTGGATGGATTTTGGCTGCACTGATTGTTAGTGACATTTTCCAGAATTCTTTTCTTACTCTCAATTTTTTTTTTTTTTATGTGTAAGTATTGCAAGTAACTCTTTTTTATTGCTGTTCTCTTTTTCCTTTTTTTTTTTTTTTTTTTTTTTTTCCCTTTGGTGGTGTATTTATTTTTCTCTCTAAATCTTTTCTGGTCTCTTTTCTCAACCTCTCTGACTCCAACCAGTGGGAATTTGCAGTCACGCAGGTAGCACAGACAGATTTATAGTTCAGGGGATTTAAGAAACTGAATGACATCAGGAAAAATTCAGTATTTCATTGTTCAGAAGATAAAATCCAATTAGGACAATATTTTTAAATGTACAAAAATTTAATATTGTTTTTGATTAGTTTAGGAGCTAGTCATTAGCTACTGTTATAAGCAATATTTATAGTTTTCAGCTCCCCTGTAGGTTTTTACTGTCCATAAATATCAGTAGTCTATTTTTTCCCTAATGTCTTGTACATTTCTACTCCACTGATAAAATTGGACTAGAACTATTCTTTAAGGACCCTTCAATAGGTTTTAGAGAATAATAAAGATACAATTGTAATATTGAGGCCAATCTCTGCTTTCTAAAAACTTAACATAACTTTCTATCAAAATCCATGGTATCATGAAATGACTTGGCAAACACTCACACAACTAAACATATTCAGAAATGAGATAAGAAACCAAAATTTTATAGAGTCATAAGATAATGATAAAACTTTGGTATCTAGTAATTCATTATTAATTTTACAACATGTTGATAATCTCCTTTTTTAAGTATCTGAAGGGGAAAATAGATTTTTTTTAAGATAAATTACTTAAGGATTTAATGTTCCTACAACTTCTTTATTGCTGTTAAAATGACAGGTATGCTGTAAATTTCCCTTCACTCATTAAAATTATCCTTTGATCAAGGAATTGGGTTTGTCTGCTTATGGCATTTTAACATATTACTCCATTTAATACAGCATTCTTTTAAAGAGCAAAATGCCAGTAAGGGCCATTTCCTTCTATCTTTCCTCTTTCATGTTGACATCCTTTGGAAGAATGGAAATTAAAAATCTGAAGTTTTACAATGATTTTAAAACTTTTTCTTAAATGTTGCAATTCACATAGAAATTTCTGGTTATCTGAAGGCCAAAAGCAAAGTCAGAAAGATGACATGATACCCTCTCAATTCTGGCCATGATGAGATTTTAGTTTCCTGACATAAATAGATCTTTTAAAATTGTAATTCCAATCTAAAAAAAATTAAACAATGTGAAAAGAGTACGTAAGGTGTAAGATGAGTTTTACCATCATATCATCACCTCACACCTCAGATTTAAAGTGGTAGAATGCAAGATAGGATACAGCCTAGGAAGGAGAGAGAAATTAGATGTTCAGTGAAGGAATGAGAACAAAAGAAAGTTTTGTAGAATTTATAATCCATCAGTATTCAAATCCATCAGTATTCATTCTTTTTTCACATCTAAGGAAGGAGGAGGCAGAAGGAGCCACCTCCAAAAACAACTTTCTAGATGGAGAAAAAGTGACTGGTAAGGCTAACACTCAGCCTGGCAGTTCAAGCTACCTCTTCTCTCCTCACCAAAGCTTAGATAAGCAACATCTGTGCAGCATATTTCTACAAGTATAAAGGAAACATCACTACTTTAACTATCTGAGGTTATCTATATTTCCCTGGCATACCAAGCAGAAAGACTAAAAGCTTTGCTTACTTGGGGATTACCTGGTATTGCAATTTATTATTCAGTTGAACAGTCATCTTATGGCCTATAGTTGGTGTTTTTATGTAGAATTGTGCACGTGTTAGAGGTTTAAGTTTATTATTCATGTAAAAGAGGATTAAAATGTTTGCAGGTGAGCAATGTCTTTAAAAAGTTGTTGAGACAGGAAAATGATCAAATACCGGGCAAGATTTTATACCTAGTGAACACTTTATATCAGCATTTTAATACTTCTGCAAAGCAATAAAGCTGGAAATAGAGTGAAGTCATTCTTAAATTGAGTAGAGTAGAAAAAATGCAATTTTAGTCTAGATTCCAGCCCAACATATAATGTCAATGAAACCTACACTGTTTGAACACTCTATCCAGTCCTGAGTGAAAATAGACAGTTAAATTCATTCCTAATGTTGAAATCACTGGAATTGTGCCTGCTTACATTAGGTTGGAGGGGTTTTTTTTTTAGCTACTATGCCTTAAAGTATTTATTATCAGCTTCATAAAATACACCATTTAAGAACATATGGCTTGGCAAAACATCACCCTTTGCTTTAATGTTTCTGGAGTTCGAGTTTATAAAGGCTGTTCAACTGCTGAAGGAAGAAAATAGCTGAAGAGTGAAATCACCAGAACTGTTTGAGATATGAAAGCATTTTTACAAGAAACTTGCTTTTAAAGGCAGCCAGAGTACTATTAAAAAGGCTGGTAATAGCAGCAGCAGCAGCAAGTCAAGCATATACACAGCAGTTAATGTCTGCCTGGGTAGTTCACAGTCTTCCACTCATCACATAAGTGATTTTTTTGCTTTGATGACTATCTCTCAGTTTTTGAGACAAAGCTGACCCTGCATAGGCACATCTTCATTTTCTTCTTCATCCTTGGAGATGAAAAAGTGCACTTTCATCTAAGTTGTTAGGCGCCAGGAAGACATTTGTAAACAATCTTATTTTAAAAGGACAAGTCATGAACCTCAATGCCAACTTCTGTTAAAGCAGTTATTCGATAAGCTTAAAGTGAGATTCAGAGGGACAGAAGAAAGGACACAGTCACTGCTAGGATATAATTTAGTGCTTAAAAAGGAACTTAGAAGCAGATCACAGCTATAATTCAGGCTAATGTTTCATTTCATTTTATAGGGAGTCCTTAGAAAATGCTTTGGAGCATAAGAATGTCTGCCTACTGGGCTTCGACTGATCTAGGAAGGGAAGATCTCAAACAATTTAATAGAAAGTTATGTAAAGATCCAGACTTCAAGATAAAAATAGACAATGTACTATGCAGAAAATCATCATCATTTCTGATGCCCTTGGGTTTTGCCCTGAAAGTGCTTACTCACTAAAAGACAAAAAAACCCAAAACACCAACTTAATGTCTCCAAGCCCCACTTACTTTCTGATTAGAGTATGATAGCTTACATGAGTAAGCATTTGCAGGATAAGTGCTTTTGCAAACAGTCTGAGAGAGGCCAGCAAGTGAATGAGCACTGGAATGGAATGATCCATTTAGCTGTCCAGGAAGCTTGGGTATATCCAAGTCCTGCCCTGCAGGCAGTAAATTACCTTTCTGTGAGTAAGCAGGGCTTGTAATCAGCAAAGCCTCTTAGACAAGAGCTACATTTGCTTGTGCAACTACGATAACTCTAAATAAATAAACAGCTATCTGTAGGTGTCTGACAGCACTTTGGGGATCTGAAAGTCTCAGGTAGCTAAGTGTAAGTAAAGTAATGGATTCAACTGGTTTGGACTTGGGAGGTGCAAAGAAGGCTCCACATAAAGGCTAAGGTGTACTGTATCAAAAGGCACCTCAAGAGAGGAAGAATGGCTGTAGCCTCTGCACCTCCCTGTAAATGCATATCTATCTCCAAGAATCTGAAAAATGTCTTTATCATGTTCAAACTAATTTGCATAAAAAAGCAAAAGAAGAAGAAGAAAATATCCCTCTCTGTTGACCATCAAGAATATAAAGGCAGCTATTTGAAAATCCAGAATTTACTGCAATGTATACATATATGCCCTGAGAAAGAAGAAGGGAACAGAAACAACAAACGACTTCAGTGATGCTAAATTTGTTAGAATGTTAGCATGGCTGTATTTCTGAGATATCAGAGATTTTTGCTTTCAACCCAAAATCATGAAATTTGGCATTTCACAGAATCACAGAACCACAGAAAACTTGAGGTTAGAGAGGAACTGGGGAGGTCATCTTGCTCAAACCCTCTGCTTGTGCAGGTCTTTAGGGCAGGGCAACCCAGAACCCTTTTCAGAGAGCTTTTGAAGATCTCCAAGGACAGAGACTCTAAAAACCCCTTGGCCCTGTGCTGCCACTCCATCATCCTCACATTGTTTTCTCTCAGTTTGTGACCACTGACTCTTGTCTTTGGGCACATGTGAAAAGAACCTGACTCTGCTGTCTCTGTACTCTCCCTTCAGGTATTACACACATTTATAAGATGCCCCTAATCCTTATCCTCTCCAGGATGAACAGTCACAGTTGTCTTAGCCTTCAGTCACACGAGAGAAGCTCCAATTTCTTCGTCATCTTAGTGACATTTTGATGGATCTTCTGCAGTTCTATCTCTCTGTTGTATTGGGGAGCCCAGAACAGGATCCAGCACTGCAGAGGCAGCTTCACAAGTGCTGAAAGAGAATATCTTTATTTTACTTAAAGATACCTTAAAATATATTCCTGGTAGAAAAGGGCTATTTTTCACAATTTACGGATATGTGTGTGGGAAATTTTTCAGTACTAAATATAAACTAACAGGAAAGAGGAGAGTCTGTCATTATAAAATTGCTGTCATAGAGTAATAACTTTAAAAAAAAACACCAACAGAAAAAAACAAAAAAAAGATAAACAGGTCAGACAAGCAAAACAATATGAAAAAAGAATATTGCCTAGGACTGATCTCTTCTAGTTGAAATGTAAATTTTCTCTAGGTAGTAGCTCTTACAGAGCTGAAGTATCCAACCAGAAGACCACTGCACATCAGAATGGAGTGTAAACCCTTATCTGCAGAGAAACCAATAGACATAGCACAAGCTGAATAATGTAAAAACAAGCTCCTCTTAATTCATGCAGGAGAAAACTATCACGGAATTGTCAAATTGAAGTATTTCTTTCCTTAACATAGGCATTCAGCTTCATCGTTCATTATCAGATCATGGCAAAATACTCAAGTTGTGAGCCTTAGATGGAACCTCTTCTACAATGTTAACATATAAAAAAAGTTCTGCTCAAATTAACTTATAATTTCCTGTTGAAACCAGGGAAGAATGATAACCACATTAAGAGAGGGCTCTTGAATTCATTATGATAATTATCCTGAAAACTGTGCAAGAAAATTCTCAGTGCACATTGCACTCAGTACCCAAGTTTAGACACAAAATGAGGAATTTCAGAAGCCAGATGCAAAAACTGTGCCACTTTGAAGATGTTTTTTTCTGTAGATCTGATACAGAAGTGACTTGTGAATTCAAGCACTCTCTATGAGACACCAAGATGCATTTCTCCTTCAGAATAGAGCTTTCCAAAGTTTTTCTACTTTCCAGTTCATGTTACATTCTACTCATATCTCATATACCTGAAGGTCCCATCGCTTTCAGTGCTATTTAATCAATTTAGGGTGTTTAATTCAGATTAGATAGGCACCTTTGTGGTTTTCAAGATTTATTCTTGATGCAGCATGTGAGTCAAGTGGAAAGTCCTATACATGATCCCTCAGGAGTTTACCTTAGTCCTCTCCTACTATCCAAAGCTGAGAGACATTGATTTTACAGCTGAAAAAGGAACATTATTTGCTGTCTGTGGAAAATACATGACATTTCAAACACCCAACCAGCTTTTGTTGAAGCCAATTCCTCATGAGGAAGATTTTCACAAGTTCAATCAATATTCATCCTATGGTTTAGTAAGCATCTCTTACAAGTAAAAGCTTGACTGGGAGAACTTCTGCAAATTCTTGGCTCCTGCTCACCATGTAGGATACATAAAAAATTCACTTTGGCAGTACAAAGAGTTTAAGGAGAAATCCAGATGCCACATCCAACAAGAGCTGTTGTGCTCTACAGATCTAAGGAGGTGTGTGATGACTCTACCGATCCCTTCAAACCATGCCCACACCCCCAGATCTGGAAAGATGCAGGGGAAGAGTTCAGGGCCTCCTGCTGACACCAGCACCGCATTCACCCCACACAGCATCTGCTTAAACTGCACACAGGGGAAAGATAAAAGTTCCAGTGTCAAAGACATTACTAAAGTCCAGGCAGACAACATTCACAGCCTCTTCCACTAAGAGGGCCACCATGCCCCAGAAGGACACTGGGTTAGTTAAACAAGACCTGTCTTTCATAAACCCATGCTGGCTGGGCCTGATCTCCTGGTTGTCTTGCACATGTGTCATAGTGGCACTCAAGAGGACTTGCCCCATGTCAGGCTGGCAGGCATCTAGTATCTGCAGATCGTCCCTCTGACTGAGACTGTGGATATGGAGGAGGAAAGAAAGATCCATGCCTTCCACCACCGCCCCCCACACACCTTTTTTTCTTTTTTTTTGAGACAAAAGCCATAGCTGAACTCAACCAAAACCATCCTTTTCACATTCTATACTGGAAGCAAGACCACAAAAGCAATGCCTTTCACAAAAACTCCTTAAGTCATTCTGCTCACATAGCTATAAGTAAATAGCCACACTTGTTCAAAAAGTATGAGTGCTTAACTCACTCTGTCAAACAGAGTATCTTAATGGGCAGCTGGCAGACTGTCTTTCTTAATAAAATGTGAACTAGGAGTCTGGGAGGCGTTTTTGAACAAAATGATGTGTTTAACATAGAAAATACTTTATGAGCTCAGAGAATTCAATGGACTCAAACAAGATCTGGATTTTTCCCAGTGCTTTCTATCATTTGCAGTGAGAATTAACACATTTTCAAGGCTAGCTCCAATTCCCCAGCTGACATCAATTATGCCAATATATTTACAAGTATTAATTCTGTACAATAAGTGTAAAAAGGAAAACATAGTTGCCACTATGTAAAGGTGCTAAATAAATGATTTCCAGGATGTATCATTCTTCAGTGTTGTATAACTAGCCTACTTTGTTAAACTATGTCACCAGCATCAGCTTGCTGCTCAACTAATACAGATGTAAAAGAAACAAATCTTTACAGAAACAGAAGATGCTACAGCTTTGGCAAAGAAAACTGATATGTTAAGGAAACTTTTTTCAAGTGACTTTCAACAGGCCTTGGGGGCTGAGTTGGCAAAAATGAACTTGTCAGGTTTCATTGAAAATCACTGCCTGGCTAAAATGGGATTTTGAAAGATGAGCCACCTGCTTTATTAATAACATCACAAGATTTTTCTTGTTTGTTTATTTTATAGACACAAATATGTGTTCCATAGACCATTTTAAAATGTGAACAAAGATTTTAAAACAACTGGAGTTATTTTTTAAGAATCTTCCCCCTCCCTGTCATCATAAGCCTCATAAATATAAGACTTTGGCAGCAAAGATTTCCCCTTCCTTCTGTTTTGGCCCCAGGGAATAACTGCAGAAAAATAAAACTAAATCTGCAATATGAGGGGATCAAAACCATAAAATGTGAGCAGCATCACTGGAGAGATCGCTGAAAGACCAGGCACAAATCTCACTGGGGGCAAGATGACAGGTACATTAACTTCTCTGCAGACTGTTTGAAAGCCCAGAAAAGGCACAGCACAGCAGAGAGGCAGATGGCAGAGGTCCATAAGCTGAAAGGTCATTCCTTTAACATTGGTGACACCTGGTAACCTGCACTCCAGTCCAGTCAGGGGCAGGACGCAGTTAACCACTGCCTCATTACAGCACACAGCATTTCTTGTCACTTCTGAGGCTTTTGTCCCAAACCCACCAGACAGTGAGAAACCAAACTTGGTATAGCAAGACCTTTACTCACCACTCAAAGCAGCCGCCTCTCAGCTGGACCAAAACCAGTTGTTTATGACAGTAGAGCAGCACTGATCTCTTCAAACTGGGAAAAAAAAGGAATGATCTTGTGTTCAGGTGGGAGGTGACAGGGCATTTCCCAGGCAAGTATCACAGAGATAATACTGACTGGATGGAGAGTGTCAGTGAACTCACAGACAATGTTTCCACCTCCACCTTTTCCTTTCTAAAACCTGTGGAGAACAGATTAAAAATCTGTATGAATGTGAATATTGGATGTAGTACATTCATAGCATGAAGCAGAATTAATACTGAGAAAAAGCAAAATGGTTGACTTCGCTTTTCCTACTGAAGTTTGGAACAATTAGTTCTTGTGACTGACTACCATTCACAGCACTTTTCTCCACTCATTCATGAAATTAAAAAAATATGCAATTTCTTTTACAGCTATTTAAAATGTATAAAACCCAGCAAAATAATATTTCCAGCTACTGCTTTCTTATAAGAATAATGGGCTAAGAAAGAGCTGTGTTCTGTCTACTTTGCCAAATTCCTTCTTGCTTTTCAGTTTCTAACCTATCAAAAATACCAATTACTTTATGAAGCATTTCTTTGTAATTCATGTTTCTGTACCTAATATATATGTATAATCGCTTAAGTCAGTATTGAAGAAAATAAAAGAGAGGGCTACAACTCCAGACAGACATATGGGAAAAGGCAACACAGTATGAGATTTTCCATGTTAGTCATCTTTACCAGCAGAGAAATAAGGTGTGCTCCCAGAGTGATATTCATTCAATCCTCTGCCTTTCAAAATACCAATATTAGATAACAACATCTTCATTCTGTTTGTCCAGAACAGTTATCTCAACCCTTCAGTGCACACAACAGAGGGAACAAGACACAGGGCTGTCATCACTCAGAATGCGATGTTTTTATAAAAAGCATTGGGGTTTGCTTGTGAGTGATGCACCATCCAAATTGGTCAAATTGTACTCAGCTAAACTGTTAGAGTTTAGCAGAAGATAAACAATCTCATCAACTTTAGACCACACTCCAGCAATGCATTACAGTAGTTTGGGTTTTCACTTCAGCCTGTATCGGCTGCCAGCAATGGCAATTACAAATTTAAGTCTAGCAGCCTTTTGACTGATACTGACTTCAGCCTTGTAGAAACTACATGCATCTAGAATTCCTTTAAAATGTGATGGGTGGTTTCAGGGGTTGAGAGGCTGCTTATTATTGTTTGGAAATTGCTTATTTGTCAGAATTGTTTTATGAAGTCAGAGATTCCTGTGAAGCTTGTTCTGAGCTGAGGTAGATTTCAAACACATCCTATTTGCCATTTATGGTCCCTGCTCAGCTCTTTTGCAGCAAGTCAGTGTACCTGGAATTTGGCAAAACTCAGGGTCTCCAGCTGGCTGCTTTCCATCTGGCATATCCTGCATATAAAATCTCCTGCCTCTTTCAGGAGAGAAAACAAAAAAACAAAACAAACCAAAACAAAAACACAAAAAACCCCACCCTGAACCTCATAAAAATTCTCTGTAAAGTAACTTGTGTTTCTGCTTACTGATATCACAAGACATTGTAAAACTAAAACCATTCAGCCTCTCAGTTACTGTTAATGCTGTGTCAGTTTAGTAAATGAAATAAGCTGGGTGATGACTCAGCACGAGTAAGTGACAAAAGAGACTGTAACTGGGATGGAGGAAGGTTCTTTTCTCCGTAATTCCCCCCTTACCAAGCACCTTGGCAACATAGCTCGCTTCAAACACTTATGATATTAAAGTCAATCTCCTTTCATCATTCCTGTCTTAACAGGATTATTCCTTTGCCTGAAGAACATGCACCTATTCTGGCCTTGTTCCCCATCTTCCTCACCTTGAGACCTGGTTTGTGGTCCTCTCTCATATTTCCCTGTTGATTCTTTTTTCCAGCTACTTCCCCAGACAGCCCTGTACTTGATTATTATTTCCTGCTGCATGATCACCCTGCCCCACTTCTCTTTCCCATACACAACAGTAAGAAGGTTGTTTTGTCCACAAATACCTCAATCCTCACTCCTCTAACTTAGCAACTGGCATCCTAAGCACTGTATGGTCTAGTTTAATCCACAGACCACTAATATGGTCTGGCAACTGCAGTTTGGAACTTTCTGATGTTGACAATTAACCAAGCTCATCAGCAATCTCAAAAAATACGGAAAACCTGCCTTTACCTGTCCTTACCTGACTCCCTTTAGCTGACTGATCCCCAAGGTGGAGACTGCTGTTGGAACTGCACGCTTTCCCACAGCTCATCATTCCTCTGACAGTGCCAGCACATCACAGGGACTGACTTTACTCATAAAAAAATTATGTTTGTCTATAAAGAGACAATATACAAGAAGGACAAGTATGTTTTTAGCTTCTTCATTTAAAAGCTTCCTGAAATGCAGAAAAATAACCAACCAGATACCCAAAACAAGACACACAGGTCTTTTCTTTTACTCTATGTTATTTTCTTGGCACACACCAAGGCTTGTTAATAACACTTGGACTTCTAAGGGTTCCTCAGGTTGGTTCCATGGCTATTCCATTTTTTTCTTTATTTCCTCTTTGGCATTGATGTTATACTTCCTCCTGATTTCAGAGAGCAAAGTATAAAACAAGATTTCCTATTGGAAATACAATTTTCATGTTGTTCCCTTGGCACTAATAAAAAGTTCACATAGACTTTAAAGGTCATGGGTATTGTTCATTTTATTTATTAGTGGTCCACCACGACTAGTGGAAATGCACGACAAAACCCAACAAACAAGATGTATTTTGCAGATGTAATATTTTTTATATCTTTATAGTTACAGCCACAACTGTGCAACACAGCTTACTGACCTGAAAGCTGGGACAGAAGTTTATGATATTCATCATCATGTAACTGATAATTGTAATTGTAACTTAATGGTTATAGGAAAAATATTTTGAATACTCCCAGACTAAGACAAGCAAAAAAAGGTTGTAATAATTGCCATGAATTAAACATTGGCTTTACATAAAGGAAGACTGCCATCTTATTTTTGGACATAATGTATCATTCTCAATTCAAGCCCTTTCATTGTGCACGTGTCTGGCACTTCAGCTGATGACACATCCCACTGAATTCTTTCTTCCTTACCTTTCTTTAATACCTCTCATGACAAAATCTGTCTTACCTGTTTGGAACACGCTTTAGTCTTGTTTGATGATTAAAACATCGTGTTTGGAACAGCGTGTTTGGATCTCAGAAAGCCTCTGATGAAGGTCTGATGTAACAAGCCCCACTCATCTGAGAGGTGTTGAGCTGCACTATAGTAGACTATTGTATACAGAACCAATTAAAATACAGCCAAGCTGACACTGCTCATAAGTAAATCTGCTATGAAAAAAACAACCAATAATGTCTAGGAGGAGAGTGATTTGATTTGACTCATCCCGTATAAATGTCTTCACATTTCTATGCCTTGTTTCTCCTTCCCTTTGCTTCTTTATATGGATCCTTTTAAACCAGATCTCACAGAAAGCTTATTTCCTCTTGTCACCTGAAAAGTAATTAACAATAAGCTATCTTTCTTCTTAATACCAATCCAGTTTGTTCAGCTTCTCAAGAAAAATCAGAAGAAATAAAGCACCAGGAATGAACTAATCAAAGTAGACACTGAGATGGAGAAGAAGGACCAATAAATACATGTTTCACCAGGAATATAATTATGGAAAATCTAGATCTATTTTTCAGCAAATCAACACAGAGTACTAGCATATACATGGTAAAAATTAAACAAAAGGAATGTAATTAAAAGTAGGAGAATTTCAAGTAAATATTATTAGCACTAAAAAAGAAAAGAATTAAGTGTTCTTACATTAATTATTTGAAACAGGTTTATTTTGCTTTTACTATTCAGGACAAATTTTTCTTCCTATTACATTCAACACTTCTAAACAAATTTGTCTCATCTTCTACTATTTAAATTAACTTTATGCTGTTAATTAAAGTGATGGGGAGTGCTATGCGACAACCTACAGGCAAAAAGCACTGTATACACAGTAATTACAGCATCTGGTGACTTCAAAAAAATAACCAAGACAAAGCAAGCAATCTGTTCCCAAGATGTTAATTAGCCTCCACATAAGAAAAATGACTCATGATGGATTTAAAGGCATGCAATGTGTCAAAGAGGGGAATGGATAGACACATCATCCAGCTGTGTAAAATATGAAACTAACTCAGAACTCTTCACCCTTGTTGAAGTAGAGCAATGCAGTAAGCTACGTCATGTGCATAAACTTAGGATCTTGAAATAGATAGGCATGATGGTATTTAAATTTTTAAAAAACAAAGATACATTGAGAGGAAAATACATCCCACAATGCATATAAAGAAGGACCTCAGCTCCTGTGCTCAAAACGTCCCATTGTGTTAGTGCAGAAAAGTTACAGCTTTGGCAATGGGATTCTTGTTTAGTTCAGATACCACAGTAAAGCTAGGGCTGATGTGGTATCAAAGATCAGCACACAACAACTGAAGCCATTTTGTGAGAGCACAGGATCTAAACACTGACGAGTACTCCAGTTAGACAATCTAAAAATGATAATGAAGGCTGATGTGATGGGATTGCCTCACACAAGTGTATTGTTTTGTGCAAGTCCCATCCCCTGAATAAACATGTTCAAGGAGACCTACAAATTGAGAATTTTAATCAACCAGCATTACAGCAACAAAGAGATTGTAAAAAGCACACAGTGGTAGAATACAAGGATAAATGAAAGCAGGCACCAGGGAGATTACTTTTATCAGGGAAAAAAAAAAAGCTTATCTGAATTATCACATACTTCAGTACTTCAGCTTGTCATAAAAAGCTTTCAGACATTTGGATATTTCTTGTGCAATGATCATTTCACTTTTCTGCCTAGACATATCCTGGTTTCTTTGCTTAGTCTGACATGCATCACATTACTGCTTTGACTGCCTCCACATGAACTTCAGAATAAGTACCAATAAGGTTTGATTATTCATTCAAACCTGTCCACTTGCATTAATGCTCCCAGTAATGACAAATTATGTGAGGATTCTTCAGCAGTACTTAGAGGATGGATGTAAGAAGGGCACGATGGGCTTAATTCTTAACTGTTCTGTAATAATACCACTGCACTACATTCTGGTGATTTTGCATAAAGCTGTATCACTATGAATACCTGTGCAATGAAGATTAATAATTAAACTTGTGTTTTATGCATTCTAGGTAGGGGAAAACCCTATGCTCTCTCTGAAGTCACTCACAAGCCTCTCTAGTCAGGCAGATTTTTTAAAAAATTAGCCTAATTAGATACTGGACCAATTTTCTTAATTTCAAGGCCAAATAAATGTAGTAAGTATTAGGAATCAGAACTTTCTCTTGGTTGTGGAATTTTTCTCTGAGGAGAATGGAATTCTAAATAATAGACTATATTTTGGCAAAGTTGTTGGGAAAAATATTTTGATTCAGCAGCCCTGAACTAAATAATTTATGAAAGATTTGTTGACAAAGATTAAATTTTTGTTTAAAATTTCTATTCAGAACTGTCTCTGCTTGGCAGTTGCTAGCCTTGGTGTTTTTCCAGCTGCCAAATTTCAGTAAAACTAAAACCTCTAGCTTAGTTTTTACTCCTTATATTTAATAAATGGCTTCAGTAGTAATCAAACTCACACTGAAGCTGGAAGAAGGCATCAGTTGCAAACAAACAAAAAAATGTTAAAAGCCAATTTTTATTACATTATAGGCCTATGAGGGAAGAAGTAGGGTTTGATTAACAAATAAGTGCTCCAGCAGGATAATGCTTAGTGCCATCCAAGGATGTTGCCCTACAATGGTCTTTTTATTTGATCCATTCTGTATAATCATTTAATATACTGTTTGACTTAGTCCTCGAGGACACCTGAGAGACAATCAAGAAATAGGGCATAGGTGATTCCAACTGCTCTAGCAATCACTGACTTCCCCAAGGGTTCATTAACCCCTCTCTCCACAGCGCGTGTCCCGACTTCTGTGTCACACAGCTGCAGAAATCTGGCACCCTCAACAGAAGTGTTCATCCACCCACTCAGCCTAGAGAGTGTGTACACTGAAAACAGAATTTGGAGTCTGCCTGGCAGTCCTGGTGTGGGGGATGGCCGCAGCTCCATGATGGGCACACTCTTTGTTATCAGGCAGAGAAAGGCTGAGTGTGTCTTGTGCAGCTCCACGGGAGACGTGGCATCAATCTGCTTGGAAGGTCTGGCATCCCTGCAGTAGAGGATTCAAGGTAAAATTTGCAGATGGGATGAAGGAGCCAAATCCTTCTACTTTCTTATCTTTTGCCAGCTAAATCGTGGTCCTTGCTATTAGGATTTTGGAAGAATTAGTGTCTTATCTACAGTAGATGCACGTTCATCAGAAGCAACACAGTTTAATCTAAGTTAAACCATTGAAATCAGTGAAATCAGTATAGTTGGGGCAGATATAGACCAGACCACTCGGTTTGCAAACAGACTCTAGTCCTTAACTTGCTTACTATATTATTTTTATACTGTGACCTATTTTGTAGTTATCTTTGGAGAGGAATGTTTAAGTAAAGAACATGATAAAAAAAAAAGTGTCTCATTTTTTACACACTATTTCATTTATTGAACAGACATATATATGCATTTGTTAACTTGAATAACTGTTGTAAAAATAGATAGAAAACTGCCTAAAAATGCTAAAATTTTAACAAAAACTTTATTCAGTTATAGCTGACGCTTTCAAAAGGGGTTTAGATAGTCTGTTGTATTAAACTTCAAGCTTGCTTTATCTACACGACAAGTATAATTTAATCCCTACTTACTATTTCATTTGTAAGGTGAAAGACTTCAGATAATTTAGAATATACAATTATATTCATACAAGATGTTTCAAAGAATAGCTCACATGTATCTCAAAATATGTTGAATAAATAATTTTAAAAAATAAAAAGCTGAACAGAAAAGCATACCTGGAGAAAGATCTAGGTTTTTATACATAAATAAATGAAAAAAAATTTAAAATAATTGAAAAGAACCAAATTATGATTTTGTTACATATTTTTTCAACACACCCTCTTCCCCCCATTATTTAAAGACTGTGAAGAAAATGAAGTAACATTAAATGCAAAAACACTTCAATACTCGACCTAATCTGCATAAGCAAGAGGTAGATCAAGTAGGATTTTGGTTTAGTAGCTCTGAAAATGCAGATTGCCTTCACACTTTGTGATATGTCACAGGGGGGAAAAAATAGCCTGCACTTTTCAATCCTATTTTAAACAGGATCTATGAATAATATCTGGACTCATCCATCCATGTCAGACCTAAGTCTTGTGATTTCTTCCAAAATAGCCCAGTCCACACCAGCACAGTCTCCAGGCCTGCATTTCACACAACTGCTGCACTCCAGCTGCAATTGTCCCCACTCGAGTCCTTACACGTGCCTATTCACAGCATTGCCTCTCAGCACCTTGTTCTGATTATTTCCAAATCAAATACAAATAAAGACATTTTGGGGGTTTATGTCAACATTTAGCCCATTTCCTCCTGACTACAGTCTATGCTAATATCTGATTTTTGTCAGCAGCCCTTGGTGCCTTTTGTGCATATCTCTGGCAGGCTCTTTACTGTGCCTGGCTGCCAGATTCTTCTCCAAAAGAATGGCACTGACACATAAAAATCCTATTGATAATCATATGCTCATTTTGCACATCACTGCATTCATTTTCTTACCAAGATTAAAATATTTATCAGAATTTGTTAGAGCCAGCTGTACTTGACTGGGTTATGTTTAGAAGCAAGGAGTTTGATCCAGATGTCATTCTTCATCTACTAGTTCTTCTAAAGGATTTTTAAATATATATGCTTTTCACATTTTAAACAGGGTTTTCAGTCCCTTCTTCCTTCACCCAGAATATATAATGGTCAAGCAATGTTTACAGTTTGCTTGCTGGATCGAAAAAGCATCTCACACGTCTTTGTTTTGTGAAATGCTCTACATCTTTTATATAATTTTCACAAGTTTGTAGGAGAGCTCCATTTTTACATCTTTTACACAGAAACATTAAAGATCTTTTAATCTGCCTTCTTTCCTTCTCATACTAAACTCAAACTAAAAATTCTCTTTGTTCTTTGCTAAATGTCTTCTGCATTTCAATAAGGTAGGTACAATCAGAGTTTATATATTATTGGAAAACAGAACTAAAGCTTACAGAATATTGCTCAAGATTCAGTATCTGATTATTTTTTAAAAGCTGGGAAAGAATACAGCCTGAAAAATGCAAGGAAAAAAAGAAGCAATGCCTCCATTTCAATTCTAGAAGGGCTCCTTCACAAAAAAACAATGAAAATGTGTTTCTGTAAATGAAAAACAAGGATTATCTTGATATTATGACTTGGCTTACTTAATGTTTATTCTGAACCTTGCTGAATATGCAAGTGAAACTCAGAGTCAATGAATGTTCTTTCAGACTGCTCCCTGGTTGTTTTTGAAGGTGGTGGCTGGAGAAGGCATTAATTTCTTGGGGTTTTCTAACTCACTAAACATGATCAGCTGAACAGATAAAATCCACAATCCAAATATATTTATCTGCTTATAACTTTTCTCCTTCTGGTGGTTACTGAGAAAGAATTGTGGAAAAAACCCACAATATCTCAGTTCTCAAAATATTTGTGCTGTGTGCCTATGTCGGATCCTTGCTTCTTTCATTTCTGGTGATAAAGAAAAATAGAAGAGCTTCAATTCAGACTAAGTCTGATGCCTTTTGTAATGACTACTCTCTAATATTGTTTAATTGCCTGTGAAGATGCAAACAGGCTTAAAATCCATAATAATTAGCTTAAGATAACTGGCTGAGGTTCAGGCAAATCATCCAATATCAGCATTTCTGGTTGCTTTGCAGAGTAAAAAGGAGAAAATTAAGAGGGATAATCAGTGAATGCAGTAAAAGGGGGAGGAAGGTTTATTTACTAAGAATGTGTATTTCTAGCACACCTTTTAGCTTTTTTTGTATGCTGCAGACAGTAAACATAAGGCCATATAAGCCATAGCAAATCTACACATTGAAATTCATATTTGCAGGCTAGCTATGAGCCAAAATTTGCAAAGAGAGAAAGAAACTACTGAGAAAGACACAAGGAAGACATGCAGAAACAACTCCTGCTTGTCTATCAGTTAGAAATAGAAGATATCTGTAGCCTGCAAAATTTGCCACTTTTTTTTTTTTTTAGGTCAACGAACCCCTTACACTTTGCTCTGTGTTAAATGGGATTCTTGAAGTGATACCAGTACATTTAACATCACCAGTTGCTCTTACATTCCAGGCAACAAAATAGCTGAAATGGGAGCTTGCTACTGTTTATCAATTCCCCTGAACACACACTTCTCAAGGTTTGAAACTGCTGCTGTTTTCACATTGCACCTAGAAATGAATATCAAACCAGTGAGTTTGTTGCATGAAAATAGGTCACGGTGGAAGCACACGTTAGCTAGAAACCAGCACACCACTTACATATATATGGGGGTATAATTGAGTCTGTAATTAAAAACTTACCATACATTAGGAAATAAAACAGTAATATGGGGGGGGGGGGGGGAAACAACAACAACAACAACCAAAAAAAAAAAAAAAACAAAAACAAAAACAAAAACAAAAACAAAAAAACAAAACAAACAAAAAAAAAAAACCAAAAAAAACAAAACCCACAAAAAACCAAAAAAAACCCCAAAAAACCCCCAAAAAACAAAACACAAAACAAAACAAAAACAAACAAACAAACAAAAAACCAAACAAAGAACAAAACAAAACAAAAAACCACCCAAAACTACCTAAAACAAAGCAGCAACAAAACCCCCATCAAACTTCAGATAAAGTCTAGGCAGTATTGCCTCTATGGCTAACAGGAAAAAGTTGGATGTTTATATGCTTTTATATCCTCTCCAACCTGCCTCCAACAAATGAGCTTGTGTATATCCAGATGAGACTAATAATAAACTGTAACCTGTGGTTTACATAGAAAAATCACAGAGAAAAAAAATACAGTGTGGGAGATAAAACAAATAACAAGCATATTAATTTCTCTCTTTCATGTCATTGTTGTGGACAATGATAACACCTCTACATATACCTATATATGGTGCTGTTGACTTTTCCACCAACATCTTTATTCCAGTCTTGAACATTCCAGTGAATATTCTGCTTGGCTGCAAAGAAAAGAAAACAGATTGAAAGAGTATCATGAGCAGCAGGAACGTTCTTTTAAAGAACATTTCTGGAATGTGAGTATATGCACAGGTGTTTATATCTTGACACATTTTTTTATTTCAATATTTCTTTAAAGTTGCTTAAAATACTTTTTTTTTTTTTCTAAAATTGTGGTCTTGTAAATGTTATTTATTAGAAAATGTTTTTAACCATCTTATAACTCTGAAAAAAAAAATCCCATTAATGCCTGACAGCCGGGTCTAAAAACTTGCTGGAGGCTAGGATTATGATTCATAATTGAACTTCTCTCACATTTTTCTTCAATGGATCCAGAGAAAAAATGATTTTATCTCAAGCTCTTTAAATTACTGTAACCAAGTACATAACAACATACTGTAGTATTCTGGTTTAAATAAAACAAATGAAAAATTAGCGGTGGTCACATACATATCTGCTTTCCTCACAAAGTTATATAGATGAAAGTATGATTGGAGAAACCACAACAATATCTTTTAAGATAACTATATTTTAACTGCTTTTAGAAATATTAATTTATTTGGAAAGGCAGAATAACCTTTAAGTGAATGATTGAACTTGTATTCCATTGTTTTAAATTAATTATTTTGCCTGTAAAATTAGCATCAGTGCTGCTTCTACTGAGATTAATGGTAAAACAACCACCATATGAGCAAGGCTGAATCTTGCTCATCCCTTAAAATATCTACTATTTATATATCAATTTATGTATGATTCTTCAAAAGAACATATTTATACTCAGCAGTGCTATCTTTCAGAGAAAAGAATGCACTGACTAAACATCAGGGGGCTACACGAAACTTGCAGTGAGCTCTTAATTCTGATTGGTTTTCTCTGAAAATAAACAATTCAAAATCTATGTATGAACTGCACACAAATTTTCCATTTTTCTGACCATTCCAAATCACAATTCAATATGCATTAACTGGGCTTCTGTCAACATAATTGGCTACAGCAGTCAGATTTTCAGAAGGGCTTAACATCAGCTTTGCCACCAAAACAAATAAGATTATCAGAACAAGAACTGCATGCAAGATGCTGACTTCCTTGGGAAATCTGCGTGCAAGTGTCATGGTTGGAGCTGCTTAATTCTGGCTTCTTCTGAACATTTGACCTTCATCTAAGACCCAGAGTGGTGCCAAATCCTCTTTAGAAAGCCCATCTCCCCTGAGTGCCTTTTCTCCCTGTAAAAATCCACTCTACTGCATCTGCAGGATTAGTAGAATGAGATAGGATACAGAGGGGATACTATATGTAGTCAAACCATTTTGCTTCTTAACAATTATTCCTGCTGCTTACTGCTTGATTCCACAGGAATATTTATTTTAATTATTAAAGAGTAGAAAAAACAGAAAAGACCTTCTGGACCAATGTGTTTACTCTTGTGAATTTCTCAAGATGGCTTAGCCTGAGGAAGGAGCTTCTAGACATCAATATAAATTCACATTTTGATGGATTTTGCATTGATTGCCAATGTCAATGTTAAAGCACCTGTTATTTGGGCCTAAAGAAAGCATTTTCTAAAAATAGGCATCCAGTTGCCTAGTGGGCTTGAAGTCAGTGTTGACAGAGTATTCTGTATAATTGCAATTTCTTTTGTCCTACTATATATATTATATAATATATAATATATAATATTTATATATTTTGTCTTACTTTTTATTATATCCAGTGACTTCTCAAGTGTCCCATCTTCTGTCCCTTTTAGAACTATATAAATACAGTTATACTAATAAATATAGGGCATATTTAGATCAAATTAAGTATTCCATGGAGAGATTTCATTTCTTACTGATTGTGATCGACAAACAGAAAACTAATGGGTTTGCTCACAGGAACAAAGAAAAATTGGAATTGTATAAGCATCCTCTGTGGCCCTTTAAGAAAGGGAGATCTGAGGATTTTTCAGAACTTTGTTCCCTTTTCATTTATTACCATTTCCCAGTAGGAGAAAGGAGGTGGAAAAGAAATAATAGAAGCATAGAAATACATACAGAATAAGCTTATATTTTATTGGCAGGCTACTCACAAATGCCAGACAACAACACTGCATTAATTTAACCTAGCTATGGCCTCACTGCACCATCAGTATTTCATCAGATCAGTTGGATGATGTGACAAAACAGAACTTCTGGTGTGATACTTTCTGTAAACACAGATGTGAATCAAACCCTGCTATTGGGATGATCGACAGTTCTGTGACTTCAGTCATATCAAAATGACCACATTCTACATAAAGGGACTAAAGGCAAGAGCGCACACAAGATTGTCTGAAGATGAAGATCTCAAAATCCTTCTGGAACATATGAAGTACAATATGGTTGCATACAAAATTTATACCAGAGAAGAAAGGGTAAGAAATAGGTAAAATCGACCACAATATCTGGTTGCAAATCAGTGCACAATTCTTGTTGGGAGGTTTTCCCCCATAGGGAAATTCTCTTCATCTAAAGCTGATTATAACTTGGGATGAAGACATTGTAGAGTATAAAATAATAGCAACATTTCATATGAGGAAGAAAACACAGCAGGGTAGAGACTTAGGATTTATTATGACCTTCATTAATTTTACTATGGTTCAACTTAACTAGATTCTATGCATTACAAATGTACACTGTGGTTCTCTAGACAGGATCCTGTAGAGGAGTGAAACAAAACAGAGAACAAGAAGGGAAAGAAAACAAGGCAACTAAGGGGAATGCACTGTCCAGAGAAAAGGTTTTGCCTGAGCACAGGAAGAATGCAAAAGAATTTCCTCTCTGACAAGATCACATTTGTTTGAAAACACAACCTCAAGAAGCAGCATTTGAGACTTTGACCAGAACTTATCATTTAGTTTGTGATGAGCAACAAGTCAATTTGCTAAGCATTTTAATGCTGCTCTATTTTTTGGATGTGTTTTGTTTTGATGTTTTACTTGTTTTGAAACAGTCAAGCACAAATGAATATTAAATACAGTATTTGATTTTTTGTTAAAGCAAAACATCCCACTCAATCAACCTGCAATCAACCTGCAATTTGGGGCTTTGTTTAAATTTTATGGAAAAGAAAAGTAAAGATACATTTTACTATGGCATTGTCCCTTAACACTCTTGGTTTTTTTCCTTGGGCAAGTTCAAATTTAAAAGAAAAAAAAATTAGAGTTACAATCATTTACAGAGCTCTACTCCTGCCACAAATTCTTGGGCCATTACTGGTCTGTCACTGAGGCGATGTCAGTGAGAAAATCACTCTATCTCAAGTGCTCTTTTAAGGAACTATTTCTGAACCTTCATTTATGCTCTTTTTTCTTTCAAATATTACTTTAAAGGTTTTGCTACTGTTACTTATGACAGCAGCATACAATAAGTTAGGACAGCAGTGTAAAATCTGCTTGATGTCACCACCTATTACATTATATCACAGGGGAAGAGATCGAGCTTCATATCTCAGGGATAACAGTGACAAAACAGTCAAGCAGAAACAAGCTCAGTACAGAATAACTGCAAGTAACTCTGCCAGGTGAAATCATGCTGCTCCTGAGAATCAAGGATGCTTTTGCAGGCCATGAACTACAGCAGACTAAGTACCAATCTTTATCTCCTAGAAGGAATTCCCCAGCTAAATATCCACAGTCCACCCTAACACAGAGATTAAGAGACTAATCATATCTTGTTTAGCCATATAAATCCCAGTTCAACCCTTACAACTGTCCTAATTCTGTTATCAAAGGAATAACTTAATATTGCTTACTCGGTTCAATAAAGTGGTAAGAGGTGATAAAGGGAAGTATTCATCACAATAAGGTTAACACACACTTTCACTGAAACAAAACTGACTCCTCTGGAACTGATCACTGGAAGGGACCTACTCTTCCATTCTGAATCACCTTGGGCAAAAAAGCAGCAGAGGCTCACCTCTCGCTGTGCAAGCCTCCCGTCTTCTCCAGCATTCACTGATGTGGTAAGGAGTATCCAGAAGATATCTGCTCTTTGGATACCCCACTGCACTGTGATGAAAAACAAAGAGCTGATACAACTCTCTGTACAGACAAACTCATTCAGTAATATGCATATAAAATACCTTTAAAACTCCAGGAATGTGCTGCAGAAGACAAAAATGCAAAGTAGTCAAAATATAGGGAGGAAAAGGTAAAATAAAGCAAGGATAGCTTCAGCCTATTGAAATATTCATTTCCCAGGGTGTTTATTAGATGGTTATTCTAGCTATTTTGTCAGACATTCTCACTCCTTTTCCACACTATTTTCTTTGTTGTGACTGTTCTTACTGTTTGAGAGTTGAGAAGCATTTCAAATGAAGGAGTTACATTTTTCAATAATACATCAAACATAATCTGAGCACATTCAGAAATGATGGGGCCCATAGCAAATTACATGTTGCAAAGCCTCATCAGCTGAAGCGATTACTTCATTTCTTCAAGTCATTTTAAAAGAGCTAAGAAACTGATGCTATTTACATCATGTATATAAATAACATGGATCTCATATTTATATAAAATGTGTGAGATTGGTGAACATTACTGCAAGTGTTCATTTGAATTTTAACTTGAATTCATACTACCAGTGATTGCACAATGGAGACAATGATTGTACCCAACCCCTTTTGAATTTTCTCTCTGCAGGATTTCAATGAGGCTCTGCTTTTTTTGCATGAGCTTTCTCTGAAGCAAGGGCTTGTGATGACAAGTGCAGTCTTTACAGAGAACACTATTTCAAAAAATCATTTCAGGAGAGCTCCTAAAGATCAGCCATCTGAAGACAAACTCGTATTATGAAGGGGAAAGGAAAAAAGGGAAAAAGGGGAAAAGGGAAAATCGAGACATTTTCAGTATTTTGTTTGGCATTTGCTTTGATTTCAGCTAAAATGTATGTATAAGCACTACAAAACTTTAAAATTGGTTTGATAGATTTCAAAAGTGTTTATCAAGAACAAGGAGCAGTTGTCAGTGAAGTGTTTCCATCCTGAGATATATCAGAGACATAGAAGAGCATATTTTTCTGTTTATGCATGCTAGCACAACTGGAAAGTTAAGTATTTTTGCAAAAAACTTGCAGGTAATCATGTAACAGTAGATTATATAGCACAGTTGGTTTGGTACATGACAGTGCTCCACATTTCAGGTGGGTAACATTTCCAAAATCCCAAAACATTGTTCCAAAAACAATGAGCCACCCACACAAGGCACTTCAGAGAAAAGAAGTTTACTTTGCTAAGGAAAGGTTTATAACCTATTAATCTCACATAGCTGGTATTAATTTACATACTGTATGGGACAATTCATCACAGGATGCCCTTTGTTCCCAAAATTCCTCACCAGAGCACTCAAGGCCAGTAAAGTAACACATCTGAGGGCAAATGGGAGTGTGGATTTCATCTGTGAAGACACTGGAAGAAAAAATATTAAAGAGCTGTGCTCATTCACCCAGAGAGTCGAAATAACAGTTTGTTGATGACTGAAGAGACTGGCTATATTCCAAATACTGCTTTAACTTACCCACCAGAAATATCATACAGGTTTCTTTCTAATTCCAACTGGATCAAAAAAGTAGCATGATTGAGTTACTTTTTTCAATTATGTTCACCTCCTAGATTGGAAGATGCTTTCCAACTTCTATAATGACATGGATTTTACTAAAAAGCCAGTTAAGATTAGTTGGGACTGTCATGATTGAAAACCACAATGGCTGAAGGACATAATCACTTTGAAGACTAAGGTGACTTCCCAAAAGACTATTCCCACAAGCTGACAATGTCATGAGCATTTCAAAAATGATTACAATATTGATCAATGAAATCTCACACTCACTTGACATACAGAAGCATTCCTAGTCACATTAAACCCTTGGGACTCTGGACCTTGAGTTTCCAAAAAGTTAAAATCCTGTTGACGTTTTTGGTGTTGCAATTTGCATTTAATCAGGACTGATCTTTTTCAGAGATTGCAAGTGCTGCTTAGTCTATGATGGACAACTAAATAAAAGGCAAATAAATCAGTTCCTGAAAAAACTGGCCTAAAGAAAAAACTTTTCTGCTGAAAAAACTCAACGTGTCATAAATATACAGTGAGGCACAGACATTTCTAGTCCAGTAGCTGAACCCCAAGGCAACCTTTTAGCCAATATGCAAATGGCAGGAGCAGATGTGTATAGCAGCTTTTTACACTTTGGTTGCATAATATAACAAGGAGAATTTTACATTTTAATTCATGATTGCCCCTATATTACACTAGCTGAAGGAGCAGTGAATCTCTGGCACTGTACATCTGAAGACAAGTCTACAATATAGTATGGCCCTGGAGCCAACAGATATTTGGCCCAGGATTTTAAAGGAGGTTTGTATGGAAAACAGAAAAAAACCAGGAAAAACCCCCACAGCTACATTAACTTTGCATTCAAGCTGTTCTTGTAGCGCATGAAGAGAGGAGAAACTTCAATTATGCCAAGACAGGAGAAGGAAACAAGCCTGTGACACATTCAGAGTCAGGCCAAACCAGCGGTAATTCCAAGAAAGGAAAGAGGTTCTGAGGGCTCTTTGCAAATGAAAATTGGCAATTGGCACCAAGCCACTTCTGCAGTGAGTCAGAGCTGAGGTCGCTATTACAGCCAGTGCTTTGCCACTCCTGAGTAATAAGCTTTGTTTGGGGGATGTCAGCTCAATTTATTATACACAGATTAAATTTGATTTTCTACTGCATTGACAAATTATATACAGACAGGTTTATGAAAACCTCTGCTGTTAGCATATATTTGTTCATATTTCCTATACCTGCAGTTCAAAAAGGCTGAGAGCCATCAAAGTTGTTGGATTATTACTGATTATTATTACACTTGTAAGATAGCAGAAACCAAAATCCAAAAATATATAAGCACTTGATTTTCATTGCATTCAAAAAAATATCTAAAGTACATATTCTATAAAACAACTCAGAAAAAAACCCCATACTTGAAGTTTACAGGTCCTTAAAGAAAGTACAAACGTTTTCAATATCTCAACATTAGGCAAGATTCATGTGTTCAGCTAAAATGAAAGCAGTCAATAGGTCATTTAATTAGCCTCTAATGCCTTATAAATAATATCTAAATAAACTAAATTGACTTAATAGTCACCGTAACAGGTGCAGCAAAAGAGTGACTTTAATAAGTGCCATTTCACAGGAAAGAAACACATCAGACGGATTCCCTACAAGACAGTGAATCCACCTAAGAATTCTGACTCTGGCATACGTACAAAATGCTATGTTCAACTTGTCAGTACGCTTGCAGCTCTCTTCCTCCCCCCAGCCAAATATGCAGCATCATGAAGCTTAAAAAAAAATTTCCATTTGCACAAGATTTCCTGTCTGAGTTTGGTCTGATTTTGCAGTGTGATGGTAATTCTTGTTTGTGCCCACCTACATATTTGCCACCTTCAATAAATATTGAACTCACTGACTTATTTGAACTGACTTTTAAAGACTGAGATCAGAAAGACCTGTCAGGTCCAAAGCATTCCATGAAAAGTGGAGAAACCCTGGAAATGCCCACATCTGAAGGCATTTCCTCATAAATCCTCTCATTAAGGTGATGCCTTAAGTTTTAGCTTTCATGTTTTTCATATTCTGTGCTGCCTAGAGGTGTAGTTCTGAGCCTCATATTAAGGCTAATATGAGGCAGTAAACTCAGTAAGCTCTCTTCACAGAGTAGGTAGACAAAACAAATCCTTTTCCTGCTGAGGACCAAGGACAACTTTCAGGCCCCAAAGCACAAACAATGGTGGACTTAAGGGAGGAACAAGAAGGATGGGATCTCACAACCTGAAGCTGTAATTGGACAATTAAACCCCAATATGCAAATAAACCAAAACTTATAAAAATGTAAGATCTCATAACAGGTCAGTCATTTTGTGACCATTCTAAGTCCACCTTGGGTGTAGCCCTTGTCAGGCTCTTGTCCTGCCCAAGGTGGATCCTGGAGGCCTTTCGATAAATATCTACTTTATTCTCTAGCTCTGTCCAGTCTCTGTTTCAGGTCAGTCTTACCAAGGCATCAAAGGGAAAGCTTGCATTTCCTTAGACAACAAAATCAAAGAGAAAAACTATAGAATCATAAGGGAACAGATCTAATTCTTTTTTACAGTTATGGAAATACTGTTAATTAAATGCCTGCAGGATGAAAAGATGGTTAGAGAAAAGTGTCATTTTCCAGGGCCACAGATACACTAAACACACAGCCTAAGAGTCACTTATAGAAACATGGCTTGGACATCATGTGGCTCCCTATTTCCCCAATCCTTTCCTTTAGCATCAGATGAACCAGTATTTCAGAGGGATGGCGGAAGTTCATCTACCACAAAGCTCTAGCCAGGTTCAAATTCACTTTGTATCTTTCCAGCAGTTCAAAATAAGCCTGTCAACCTAAAAAACACACAGTGATTTTCTTGCCAGGGGTCTCTACCTGAAAGGGTTTCCCTTATACTCTTGAGACCCATGTGCTGATGCTTCTGCTAACTTCTATATCTCTCCTTCCCTCTCTTCCTCAGGGTCACAGAACTGCAAAAACAGTGACATTTCAAAGGTGGGTGGATAGCCTGGACAAAATCTTAGGAAAGTCTCAAGTGTAAAAATACTTTAGGAAAACAGAAACTTTCACCAAAAGGGAAAAAAAGCAGCAAGTTTTGGACTGCTTTCTGGCAGAAAAGCAGCTGAAAATTAGTTCTTTTAGAATCCCTCTTAATCTCTAGAAGGAAACAGAGACATAACCTCTAAGGAAATGACCAGGTCTTGTGTTTAAACTTAAGTTAAATGAATGCAATGAATGTATGAGCGGGTACTTGCTCCTTTTCCTTTTATCTCTTTCTTTTTCAGTATAGGCTTCTCAAGAAGCTCACCAGCATGGGACAGGAAAGTTCTCAAGAGTGAAATGAAGATATGCATCTCAATGTCATGTCAGGGGAAAAACTGCATTTTTTGTTGAAAAATCCAAGTGGTGTCTTGGTGTCTTGGTCTATGGATGACTCCTACCATGAAACAAGGCACAGAGATGTCCCTTTTGCAGAAAAAATAAATTATGCAATGGTGTTGTGCCAGAGAAAGACTGGCAAAAACTGTCTTTTGTTTGAGAGAAGAGATTTCTAAGCACACTTTCATGGCAGCTGAAATGGGAACACTACTATCCTTTCCACAGAAAAATTAACAAATGCAAGTTCTGAGTGTTTTTCACTGAATATCAGTATAGCTGAATATTTTCACCACAGACAAAGTCAAGGATGTCTGAAGAGGTTTAAAGTACGCACTTACACTATAAGAAAGCAAAAAAGTCTTTAAGTTCAAAGCTGACAGCCTAGAGGAAACTAGAACACAAGCATCTGGCTGCTTCTGTTTCCCCTTTTAAGAGGCAGCAGTTCAATGATACTTGTTTCCTGCCTTGCTGTCCTCTTAATTTGACAGCAAGGCTGAAACTATAATCACGTTTGGGAGATCTGAGGTAACGTTCAGTGAAAGAACAAGTAGTAAAGGAAATACGAGAAACACATGAAATTGTTCTTTCAGTGTATTTATCTGTAAGATCTTTCTTGTCACATATTGTTAAGTATTGGTTTATAATCCTCTTTCCAATATTAGTAATTCTTGAAATACAGGCTTTGGTTTCAGTAAAATTCATGTTCAAAGGTAAAAAGCAGCTGCTTTATTCCCAGGAGAGACACACGTCTTCTATAATGCCTGCTCTTAAGGTATTTGCTTTTTGCCATCACCTTGCTCTTTTCCCATTGGAAGAACTATAATTCTGCTCTAAAATAAGATTTTAAATATGCATTGAATACATTTTGAACAGCACCTGAAGTACAGGAACACAGACAATACATGTATTTTTCTTTAGACAAAATAACAAACTCCACGAAAAATAAGGTATTTGTGAGTTATATTTACACAGAATGGTTTCATCTTCACCTTTCAGTACCAAGAGGGGATTTTTGACATGGACAGCAATGAAAAGAGTAAAAAGTGCTGATGTCCTACTAATGACAAACTCTTTTGAGCAGAACACAGAAGGTCAGCTAGGTAGTCTCTACTTCTTTTGTTTCATTTAATAGTATCTGAATATGTATTTCTGCACGTAAATTTACCTCACCTGCAAAAAAACCCATTTACATTCCTTAATGAATGTTCATTTATGGGAAAACAACTCTTAAAAATTTCCAATCTGAGCCCATTTGACCATGTGAAAATTAGATTTTTTCTTCAGCAAACCACAAAGACAAGCTGAACATTTACATCTTCATTAATGTATTAATAACACCACCACTTAATTTATAAGACAGATTTTTATTAATACATCACTTTTTCTCTTTGGAAGACTACTTTGCTAGAGTTCTAAATCAAGCACTTGCTTTGTAGAGAGTATGCTCAGTTGCCCAGCACATTTACTGCAGTTATATTCTGGATGTACAGAAGTCTTGATGGTGGGACATCTGGAAAAAAAAATGTGGTTTTTAAAGATACTAGTGCTAGATAATGGAGCCCAGGTGTCTTTATAAAGTATAGGGTCTATTCCCTCTAAAGTACAGGAAGCTCTTTTTGAATACTAAGCATTTTCAGCAGAAGCATACAATTTAAATATAATTTTTGATTACATACCTTCCACAATAAAGTCATTTTAATGGACTAGAAAGAACAAATATCATAAGAATATGGGAAGGCTAGCTTGGGTGACAAAAGTGATTCTCAGCCCAATTCCTAGCATTCACATCAGGAGGCTAAAACACATTTTCCTTCCTCTACATTAAGAGCACTGAATCGCTGTATCAAGAAGAATCAGCTCAACTGCCAGAGCAATTGCCACAGGGAATTGTCTCCATCAATGCAACACAACAGATTTGCCTGGGCATATCACACTAACTAGCTATTTCACTACATTTAGCAGAAGAGACTGCCAAATTACTGTCTAATCCAGTGAAGATACAGATCTAGCAGTCTATTAGAGCCTTTGCTTTGACTTACAGTCTGATTTAAAGTGACAATTCAAATCTACTCTTGTATAACCATAAAATAATGGGATATTAATAATACAGGTTGTGCATTTCATGTCAAGCCCAATTTTAAGCTTATTTTCAAGATGAAATGAAATATTTAAAAATTGAAGTGAAATGATAAATGAGGAGGCTGGAGAAAGGTAACTAAATCATACAAGTTTTATACTGTCCTTTTCCTGTGTACATTGTCAAACTTCGTTATGGCTAAATGCAGTGGAACAGCCATTTTTTACCCCTCAGTATTAAAAAAATAGTGTTGAAGCGATGACAGATCACTTGTACATTTTTTACCCTGTATATTTCAAGGGCAGTGCCAAGTACTGTGTCCTTCAAAGCCTTGAAAGCAGATGCTGAAATGAAGGCAAGAGTATTAAAGTGATTAGTCAAAAACAGAGACGGCACAAATTCTAAGTGCTCCAAAGATACCACACTGGAATATGAAATCTTCATAAAGATATTTATACACTTAAGAAATTGAAGAAGGGCAAATGAATGAGCTTCCCAAAAAAAATAAAGAGACAAAAAAACATGAGATAGAATCTGGGGGATGGAAGGCACATTATGGTTGCGGTTATCCTTAGCAACATACACGCGAGTATGAATACAAGCAACTTGCAAATACCATTTGATTAGAAACCAGAGCCAGTTTGTGGTATCCTTGTGGTAAAAACATCCTCATTTTGCATTTTTCCCAAGTCTACTTGGCAACAAGGAATTTTTCCTGGGCTGTCAATAGACAGACCCAAATCTTTATCGTTACACAGGCTGGACTGCCAGTGAGGAGGATTAGGCCCAAGAGCATCTATGGGAAAAACCAAGCCAATCCTTAGGATGGGGTAAGATAGGACTGGTACTATCAGTAGTTATCAACCTTTCAGATTCTGCCCTGCTTGAGTCTGACATTGACCTATATGACTTAAAGGAACATATTTACCTTCTACAACATGTTAATAGGAAATTCCAAAAACTGGTGAGACACTCCCTCTCCTGAGGGCAGTTCATTCTTTTTCCTCTGAAGAGTGTCTGGACAACTGCATCATTCCTGCTTGATCCTGCTAGAAACTTAATGGGAAGTTAAGTTTGAGAAATGAGAATCTTCCACCTGCTAAGAAATACAAATCTTTGTGCTGAACAGCAGTCAGATTGTGAGTCTTGAACAGAGTCAGATTTTAGACAGTACTAGTTTTGTTCCACATCATGTGCCATGTGGGGATAGTCTTTTTAATAAGAGAGAATACACTAATGATATCCGTGACTACTGGCTATGATTTTTATTAAAGCAGAGTAAATGTTTTATGCAAAATGAATCTTTAAAATCTATTCAAATAAGATTGCAAAACCCTTGTTGAAGAAGGCAAGCTCTTTTTTTCATATTGCAGGCATACATTGCAGACTACTGCAAATGTCAGAGTATAAAATATCTCCTTACAAGGCCCAGATTTGAATACATTAAAACTTTCACCACTTTCACTGAGTGAGAGCCAATTTAATAAATCACTGAAATTTACTCTCAGAAAGCTGTTTCAAACCTGTCCTGCATAAAGCATCCAGTCAAAGCTGTACGAATAAACTTGATGAGGTTGTGAATTTGCACTTAGTTTAACAAAATTTATTCGATAAATTATAAACATTTCAATACTCTTACATTTCCCAGGCCTGATTTTCCATTCTCTAAACTGGCAAACTCTCAGGTCAAGGAGTTTTCATGACCCATTTTGCAACGCGAAATTATTTGAAAGCAAGTAGAATTTTCAAGATGTATGGTTATGATTAAAAGTGGCAGTTCCCACAAACTGTGTGAAAAGCATATTACACTTATATAGTCCTATAACCCTCTGCTATTTTATTCTTATACCTTTATAACAATTTTTAAATTTTTATTGAAAATTTATAACAGCTAGATGCAATTGTTAGCTTAACATGAAATTTTAAAACAAGGGTGTAAATTCCAATGCAAAAGGAATAGGTTGACTATCCAGTGCTTTTGTTTAAAATGTATGTGGCAAATATTACATCACAAAAGATTTAGAGTTTGTGAGTTTTTTTGTTGTTTTTATTTTTAAACAGGGGGCTTTCTGGGACTGTATATCGTAGTTATTTGTTACAGAAATCTGGACATCCTATTGTTAGCCTATCAAGATTTTAACAACAGAATAAAATTGAAGGAAAAAAATATAGATAAAGATCAGTCTAAGCCTCCCCATAATGTGAAGCTCCTACTCAGCAGTAGTAGTATAAACATCTCCCATACAAAAACTCTGGAAAGAAATCAGTCATTTACTCAAAGCCACTTAATTTCTCTCTACCAACCTCTATACAATAAAATCCCTTTGCAAGTACCAGCTTTTGTGAAGTAAGCTTTATAAAGGTGCTGTTATACAAACAAGCCAAGCTCTGGAGATGTACTCATGTAAGTAACTCAAAATTAAGGAACAAATTAGAAACAGAGGTGAGAGTAGGATACAGGTCCCATGCTTCCTGTGCTTTGGTTTGTGGTGTGTAGAGGTGTGTCCTCATCAACTCATGCTTCTCCAGGGTTGCACACACAGGTATACTCTGATGCCTTAAGTTTTAGCTTTCATGTTTTTTAGATTCTGTGCTGCCTAGGGGTGTAGTTCTGAGCCTCATATTAAGTGTCAGTAAGCTCTCTTCCCAGAGCAGGTAGACAAAACAAATCCTTTTCCAGCTTGAGACCAAGGACAACTGTTACAAGTTTCAGGCCCAAAAGCCTGAACATGGTTCAGTCCACCATAAACAATGGTGGACTGAAGAGAGAAAACAAGAAGGATGGGACTTCATAATCTGAAGCTGTAATTGGACAATTAAGCCCAATATGCAAATGGACCAAAACTCATAAAAGTGCAAGACCTTGTGACCAGTCGTCCATTTTGTGACCATTTTGGGTCCATCTTGGGTGTAGCTCTGTCCAGGCTCTTGTACTGCCCAAGGTTATATCCTTAAAGGCCTTTTAATAAATACCTACTTCATTCTCTTAGCTGTCTAGTCTCTGTTCCAGGTTCAGCCTGCCAAGGAATCACTCTACCTAAAAGAAGTAATCTCAACATTTCCACTCAAAACAAAGTGAAACCCTTTGCAGCTGCAAGGAATTCAACAGTGCCCTGCTGATCTCATCAGACGTTCTGGAGTCAGGGTGGTCTGATACGCCAAGTGCTCAAGGGCAGAGGGAGGGGTTTCCTGCTGCTTATTCAGATGAAGGAGGTCTGAAGTAGAATTGGATTCTAAGGAGTGTTTCCAAACCAAACTGAGATTTTTCCCAGGAACACTTTGCACAGTGCTCTCGGTGCCACCCTCACCTTCCCCACCCCCCAAACACCTGCAAACCATCTTTTAGTTCTTCTCACACCCCACTTCTTTGACCTCGCTTTCTAATCAGCACTGCCTTCCTTCAACAGAGATTTTCCATTGTCTCTAAGGAACTGTGCTTCATTCCAAATTTCACCTCCAAATGTTCTTTTTATTCTGTCCTCACATTCAACTCTGATACTGGTTTGCATCACCATCGGAAAACAGAAGTGTAGAACACTGCAAGTATTTCTTCCATCTTCTACTTGGTCATTTTCATAGATGTACTCAATTTACAATTCAGCAGATTCATAGCTGCCAATTGCCTTGAAGCTTGACTAACAAGGAACCTTCAGAAGGACTCAGTCCTCAGAATTACATCATTGAGGTTTATCTACAGTGCCAGAGGTATATAGATATATTTTCCCACAACAATACAAACATAAAGATTCAGCACTGGAATGGAGGAGTTTCCGTGCCCTATGCCAGTCTGGCAGAGCTCATTCTCACAGATGTATGATGTAATAGGAACATGCATGTAATGGGAATATGCATTTTTAATGTCTGCCACACCCTACAGAAATACAATCTCAAAATCTTCTTGGAGACCTCTGTATACCACCCCACATGATCTACAGGATTATATTACCTCTCACTTCTGTTGAGGGACTGACAGTGAAACTTCTTGTTCTGTCATCTCTTTCACAGCCACACAAAAGATAAAGATAATTCCCCTAACAAGCTCCATGTTATTTTGTAGCTTTGTTATTTTGTTGAAACAGCACCATGCAATGAAAAAATTGAAATCCAAATAGGCTAAAGCAAGGGAGAAGTCAAAAACCATTACATGTGCTCTCTAGAGGGAGTGGCATTGGCAGTCTGCAGCTATGTAACATTTCTGGTTGCTCAGCAAAAGAAAAAGAATATTATGTTTATTTTCAAACAGATTTCTTAAAAGCAGTTTCCTAATACTTTTTTCTACTAAAAATTGAGACATTGTGGAGCCTCCAATGCTGTTGAAATTAAGGCATCATTAAAACCAGAGAATTAAAATACAAAATGTAAGTATTTTCTGTCAGACTTCCCTAAAGGTTTTATTGCTTTTATAATACTCTTTTAAACATACTAAATTTTTGAAAAAAATGTTTCTGTCAAAAGATGCTCAGTTATTTTATTTAAGAACACAGACCTACAAACAGCCTTTAGGACAGAAGATACAACCCCAAAACCTTTCTTAAAACCAGGACAACACAGTTGCCCTTGCCACAACAAAGGCTAGTGGTATTCCAGGCTGCATTAGGAGGAGTGTTGGCAGCAGACTGAGGAAGGTGATTGGTGAGACAACTGCAGTGCTGGGTCCTGTTGTGGGTCCCCAGTACAAGTGAGACCTGCTGGAGAAAGTCCAAAGAAGGGCTTGAACATGAGGAAGGGACTGAAGCATCTCTACCATGAGGAAAAGCTGAGAAGCTATGACTGTCCAGCCTGGAGAAGGAAAAGCTCAGGAGCATCTTATCAAAGTGTATAAATACCCGCAGGGGAAGTACAAAGACAACAGAGCCAGGCTCTTCTCACTGGTGCACAGTGATAGGACAAGGAGTGAGGAACACAAACCAAAACACAAGAGGTTCCCTTGGAACCTTAGATAAAAAATTTTCACTGGAAGGGTGACCAAGCACTGGCACAGGTTGCCCAAGGAACTCTATCTTCATAGATATTAAAAGGCCATCCAGCTATGGGCTAGAATCAGTTCTAGGTGAACTTGCTTGAGCAGGGAGATAGGGTAAGATGACCTGCAGAGGTCCCTTCCAACTTCAACCATTATCCGAGTCTGCAATCATGAGGTTTCTTTATCATAAAAGGGAGTTAAACTCACAAGATCATAAAAAACTCAGTGGTTTGAAAGACATCTTTAGAAGGGGGACAGTGGGATTGCACTAAGTGAAGGTCAACAGCAAGTTCCTAAAAGACAGGCAAGGCAAATCTTCAGATGGAAAGCCCTGCCAAACGACCGGAGCACTGGAGTGAAAACAGTGTTGGTGTCAAATCTCTAAAGTCCTAAATTCTATCCCTGTCCTCTCACAAGTGCCTTATGGAAGCTGGTTAAAGCCATTTCAACTCTCCAAGTTTCAACTACAACCTTACCTCCTAGGAGTTTTATGCAGAAAAATTAAAGTGAGATGTTTAGAGATGGACATGAGGAGATAGGAATGCAAGGTTTTATAAGAGCAAAAAGAAATACACTGATCTGTTGTTGTTTAAATTTATGGGGGGTCCCCGGGGAGTGCCCCCCGGAGACCCCCGGGGTCTTTTGGGGTCGTGGTGTTCCCGCGCTGCCAGGCAAGGAGACTCAGACGCTGGTGGGATGCTGATGAGGTGAGGGTTTATTCACTGAGGGAGAGGGGAAGGGAAGGGGGGGGGGAAGGGAGGAGAGGGAAAGGGAGCATCAGGAGGCCTCCAGGGGTAGAGGGGCAAGAGGGGCAGAGCCTTCTGCCTTAGCATTCTTATCACAGAGGTTCAAAGGGGCGCGGTAACATTCTCCAGCCAATGAGGTTACAGATACAGGATACTGCAGGGAGGATACAGACTTGGGATAAACCATACATTTTCCAAGGGTGAGCCAGAGCAAACCATTTCCATAAAATGCAATCCCACACTGATCAAAGGAACTGCATTCATCCACTTGTTAGTACAAAATCCCAGATCAGGAAGCCTTTACAGATGCTGCCTATCCTGCAAACTGATCCTCCACATGCAGCACTTTGATCTGGCTTACAATGCTGAGCTTGTAGCAGATGAACTCAAGGAACAAACAGCACATCCAGCTCACAAGAGGTGACCTGCACCAGCTTGGCAGAAGGTTAGGGACTGATGAAGCTCCACACGGCATAACTTCTACCTGAGACTTATTCTGTTGTCATGTGTGTAGAGGTGCACAAAAATCTGGATTGTGATGACTTATAGCCAAACGTGGCTGACAATGATGAAAGATTTAGTCCAGAAAATCTGAGCCAGCAGTCAGTATACCTCACAACTCATACGCCAGGTATTAAAGAGATGATTCTGCAATAGATTTCAGAGGAGCACCATAAAAGTTTGAATGCATACGAGCCTGTGTTTTAGCTTCCCATACCTCATTCCCTGAAGCATTCTGGTGAGAAACACAGACATACAAATTCTTTAAGAATGTAACTACATTTCAGTGCTCATGATCTTTTTGTTTTCTTGCTTATAATTTCCGGTTTTGCAACATAGAACTGGTTCCTTTCCATGGGGTAGGGAACACCATGAGTTAGTGTCCAGGTGGGTCTGTAACACTGTGTTTCTATTTCTGTGTGCACTGTTACTATCCCTTAAGGTCAGCTGCCATGGGGGTCATAGGGAGGCTATCTGGGTGTCACTTCAAAAAACCCCCAGCATTTAAGCCCATCTCAGGCACACATAAGATAGCTATTGGTCTGTCTCAGGGCCCATTTCTTGATCAACCACAGAAGCAGGGCTGGGACACTCCTGAGGTAGCCCTGTCAGAGCAATGGAATCATCTTTGACGCTACAAGGCTTTTATAATAAGTGCACATATATGGCTAGAGAGCTAAAAATTCAGTCTGCCTTTGGGAAAAATCACTGTGTCTCTGTGAGCAAGCCAACAGAAAGACAGGAAAACTTCAAGACTAACATTTAGAAAATAGTTGAAGCTCTGGAAGGCTCTGACAAGAAAATAGATAATCAGTCTGGGGAAAAGTGGCTAAGCCAGCATCGAAACATGCCAGTCAAACAGCAGGGAGGAACCCATTGGCCCAAACAAATGGAAACCAATGAGAAACACACTCTCTAATTGCTAAAAAAGATTGTACACAAGGGAGGCACAGGAAATCCATTGGGAAGGCACTGCACCAGGCTTATTAAATACCAAGACAGACAATAAGGCCAATAAAACATAACAGAATGCTTAAGGAACCGATAAACTCTCTTAAGTGGTAAAGATATTAAATTAACCAAAAGAAACCAGACTTCTGGTGGGACAAGAACAGCTCATCTCAGTGTTACAAAAAGACAGAAAATGCAATTAGCAGCTCAGAAGGAACAGCAAAATAAGAGAATGATATTGCTGAAGCTCTAGGGAAGCCCAGACTCTGAGCGCTTCAGTCTGAACAGAAGAAGAAAAAAACCAAAACAACACCAACCAAGAAAAGAAAAGAAAAAAAATCCCAGTATATTACTAAAAAGTCATACAGCATAAGATGAAATCACTAACAACAATAAGTTGCTGGAAGATACCGGAGGGCTGTAGCAAATGTTTCTGAAGAATGAAATCAAAGATTTTCTCAAAGTATGTCATTCAGAATGACCCAGAAAAATATCATGCAGTTAATAATACACTTTCTAATATAAATTCACTTGCTCTCTTTTATGAGTTTGTTATTCAATGGACTGATCTCTACTAGGGTACTCAGGTCAGAGCCATATGAGCTTCCCCAAAGCCCTACCCCAAACACCAGCTTTCACCAACATCCAGGCCATCAGCTTCAGTGCTGATATTTACACCTCTCATTGCTTTCTTTTTAAGACATGAAGTTATTGAAACTAGGAAAAAAAACCTGTGGAGTTTCAGTAAGATTATCCTATTGTTGACAAAAATCTTCCACTTGGACTCCAAGAGAAAATGAAAAAGAACAAGAGACCTGGGACAGCAAGCCCAGACCAAGACAGCCTCCTCCTGTCAAAATAATGAGGCAGTGAGGGATAAAAAGAATTCTGAATGGAGAAAAAAGATAACATTTCAGCTGTGCAAATACAGAAAGACAGAAGCAGTAAACCACTTATGCATTAATCAGGTTGTAAATGTTGCCTCAATTCCACAAGTAACCATTTCTGCCTGCCTCCTAACTGGAGACAGTTCACCCCCCCCAAAAAAAAAAAGTCACTGCCAGGCTATTTTTAAACACTTCTTTCAGAGAAAAAAATCTAAACCTTGGAGAAATACGTGACAACTGAAAATGGAGCACACAAACTAAACAGAAGTGTTTCAACCTTCTGAAGAGTGCCTTGATTTTGGGCACATCTCCATAGATCTTTATTGGTGGAAGTAGTGTCTTGTTTTGGTGTGAAATAGATATCTACCTACCCAGGAGATGGTACACAGACATTAAGTTAGTTCTCTCTACAGATGTTAAGATGACTAAATGTGTCAAAGGACAAATACACAAAAGGGAGGGGAAACCTAGAGAGCTGCTGAATCCCTCACTTGAGCAAATGGTTTTAAGCTGCCAAGACTGGAATTGAATATGGCACAGCTTAGTCATTTCCTAAAAAATACTCTCTTGAAAGTGCTCCATTCCACCAATTCCTAAACCAAGTTTTTCCTGAAAGGTCTAGTGAGGCCAGTAACCAAGAGCAGCAGACATTATCTTGGCAAGGAGTTATTTCTTCGCCTTAAGCCTTCTAAGAAAGAAGTTTTGTTTTGTAATAAGGAATATTCCCCAAGAACATGGAGTGCTTGCTTGCATGTCTAGTTCCTCTCTTAAAGACCTTTCCTGCTGTGCCACTCAAATTGGTGGCAGCACTGTAACTGCCACTTCCTCAGCACCCGCTGCTTTTGCAAATGCATGCAAGATTTTGTGTTTTAGGAGCTTTTTGAGAAAGCTGTGTAGGCTGAAGTCTCAACAGCAAAAACAATCCATGTAATACAATGCAGGAAGCTGTAGAAAGAACAGAGGCTTTTAACATAGTAGGTTGCAAGAGTCACACCTTTAACCTGTTTGAATACTACAGCATAAACTTGAGTTAGGTTTTTGGTTTGCAGACCCTTTACCGCCCATAAAGATCATAAAACTCCAGTCTACAAACAAGTAGGAGGCATTTCTAGGGAGTATCTGTTCTATGCAAGGTATTTTTTCAGCTATCTCAAAGCTGCTGGTAGATCCCAGCAGGAGCAGCACTAGACCTTCATTAGGTCTCACAAACTGAAGGAAGCCTGACTGGGCCATTTCCCCTCTATTCTCTTTCCCTGTTTAGTCCACACCAGGTATTGAGGCAACCAGATCAGTTTCATTCTTGCTCTGACGGCAAGAAACAGCTACAAAATATATTCAGCACAGCCCTTTCCATTTTCTGTATGCTAAGACTGTCATTCCCATTTCCCAGAAAGACTTTCAAGTGTCATACAGAGCAAGCTACCTAAAACCCCACACTCCTCGAGTGTTACACAAAACAGCACTGTTGGTGATCCTGCATCCACAAAACAAACAAAATCTCACTTTCCAGCAGCCACCTAACTGCACAGGCCCAGAGAGATAAAATGTGCTTACACATTCAGAATCATGACTCTCCAGGGACCTGAATATTTGTCTGCTGTGGTCCTAGCATTAGACATAAAGGCATTACATCTCTGCTTTGGTGCCTGTAGGATCTCATTGTTTAAGACAACTCGCAGCATGCCCATTTCATAAAGACCACCTGCAGTCCAGCACTAAGCACAGCAGTTCAGGAAGCTTACACTGAATTCATAATGACTGTAATACTCTCTTTTTACTAGTGTCTTCATCCAGGAATCAAAAGATCTAAATCAAAAGTTCTCTTTTCAGCCCAGCTGTGACACCACCAAGTGCTTACTTTTGGTGGAGAGATAATTTCACCTCACTTTAAACATCTACCTAATCATTTCAGTTAATGGTGCTAAAGGAACATCTGAAATAGGTCAGAAACTGTGAGATGAAAGTGCCTATTCCATTCCTTGAGCATACAGAGAGGTCTAGAAAACTAACCAATATCATGATCTCATGTAAATTTTTATGTTTTAGAGCTCTGGCATGAGGGCCCCCCTCAGCTTCATTGAGCACCTCTGGCTCTGGTTGTGACAGAACTTTTTAGACTTTCTCCTGCATAATATTTTCTATCTCATCAGGTTTTTGCAGCACCTATGATTTTCTATGTGCTATAGCTAGGATGGCAAGGTCAGGTGGCAGAAGATGATTTATTGGAGAGAGAATGCCAGCCTAAATTGGAGAGGACATTGTGAATTCTGTTAATGCACACCCCTAATTTTTTCGCTGCTGCTGCTGCAACCTGCTGAAGGTGAAGGAGACCACAGTACCACTAAATTCACTCCCTCAGTACCTTTTGAAATCTTCAGATTAAATGCCTAATATAAGTGCAGAGAAGCAGTGTCATTATAGCTCTTTCAAGTACAAATTACAACCATCTCAGAAAATTCACATCTTTTTATATATCTTTATATGACTTTCTGCCCTCTTAGTATTTGCATCCAAGATCATTTTTCATGCTGTAATGACTTGGGGGGGTGGGGAGGGGAGGGGGGAAGGAGCAGTTCCTGTGTGTTGTTCCTTAGCTGGCTTTTCTTATAATTGTTTGGGAATTAGAGACAGGCTGAAACTTTGAAATTTCTGCTGAGTAAAAGGCAAATGTAACTCTTCTAACTATGTTTTGGGGAGCTAGTTCAGTAGAAACCAGCAGGGTCAGCAATAGCCTTTCCGTGAATAGCGCTGAAAGAGTGCTGATTTCTCAAAGCAGAGAATTAAGCCTGATCAAGATAAACAAAAATAGTCTTGTAAAATCATTTCACAAATTGATTTTTTTATAATGTTATCAAACTATCTGCTATTATCAATACCTTCCCGTGCATTAGAACAGATCCTTCCATATTTGAGATTTTAAGTACCCAAGAGACTTCAAGCCTAGATCATCTTTTTTTCAAATAGGAATTTTAATTAGATTTATAAGCACTTTTACATTCCCAAGTGAAAGAAGCACTGTGTTTTACCAAGGAATTAAGTCCTGGCATGCTAATTATAGTGTGGGGTTAGGTTGACTGTGTCAAGTTAGATTATTCCAGGCTACAGATTTTCACTATTTGCACTGATCTCCTGATACACAGCATCTCTAGCACAGACAAGAACTGTAATGTAATCCTGAGGCTGATCCCAAGAAGATCAATGATAAGAAGATACTTGATAGAGAGATGTCTTTGAAATTAACCTTAAGTTTGATGCAGTAGAGATATCAAATTTCCAGTTCTAAATAGCCTTGTAATGTTCAATCAATCAAAGAAGGTAACTCCACTTGGTTAAAAAAATAAGTGTAACAAAACCAAAACAACAACAACCAAACCCCCCCCAAAAAAACCAAAACCCAACCAAAAACAAACAAACAAACAAAAACAACAAAAAACCACCTCAAAAACAAACAAACAAAAGACTAATGTTCCAAATGGATCCTTAACCACACATAATTTTTGCCAAAGGTTTGGCCTTTAAATTTGATAGATATCAACTAGTGAGCTCTCTCCAACCCAACTTGCCACCAGTTGGGCACCATCTTCAAGGTGCAGTCCCACAGACAGACAGATTCTTAAGTATCAAAAGTATCTTAAGATATTTGCATGCCCAGATCCCACAACATTCCAATTTTTATCTTCTTCCTGTGCAAAGACAAGACACAAAACAACCTCTCAACAACCTAATCTCGGGTGTAGATGGTACACCTGCAACTGCTTGTTTTCTACAAATTTGATGGCAAAGGAGGAGAGATTGGGGATGCATTTCATCTTACATACAGCAACGTGCAAATCAATAAAAAGCACACCAACCTTTCATTTTTAAATGAGTTCAAACCCACAGCCATCTTCATCAGAGCTCATGACAAACTCTGCTAAAATAGATTTTTTCATTTTTCATTTCTCCATGCTGTATCCAGGTACAGTGTCCAATTAGTGGGTGGGGGGAAATTCTCAAAATTCTGAAAAGTACAGTGTGTAAAACTTAGGAGAAAGCATCCCTTTCAAAGAGGAGTGCTTAATGTTTTCTAGTATGTGAAGTGTTATTCCAGCAAAGAACCATTCTGAGTCACACACCAGTTAGGATATCTTCCAGCAATGAAATCAAACAGGATACTGGTGTCTTGCAGAGCCAGGAGCCTTCATTAAGTCAAAATTCATACTAAATGGTCTTAAGAGAAATCATTAGGGTTGAAAACTTCAAGCTACTTTCATGCTCATACTATATATGCTTCACATGAAGCAATAAAAGGCCCAGTTCTTTCAGCTCTCAAAATCTCATATTCCCTCCTGTGTCACAAAGGGGTGTTACCCTCTGCCACAGATGTCAACAGCAACTTTTTTCTAAGGTTTTTAGCTCTCCTCAACACTACTAAAACAAACTGAAACTGATTTAAAGACAACAGAGACAGAACAGCTGTAACATTTCAGCTCCAGGAACTTTCATATGGATGTCCTGCACACTTAATTTTATGTGGATTCTCAAGTGACAAATCAAGGAGGAGAGAAAGAGGCCAGGACAACAGAGTGAGAAAGCATATACCAAAAAGGACTTCCAGAAACAGCCTGTTGTTTATAAGTGGCCTCAAATACTGAAATTACTTACATGTGTTTTCTGGAAAGCAACTACCTGGAGTTCCAGAGGCACAGCCCTTGGGTCAGTTTGCAGACCACAACGCATTGCCATGTAGTCCATGCTGGAACTTTTGGACACAGAGCTATAACAACTAAGGAGCCTGTGTCCACTGTGCCAGTACCAAGATTTACATCTGGGGACTCCAGAAGGTAATGCCCAAGGAAGAGTCATCCCACAAGACTCTGGGCTGCACCCCAGCCATACAGCCAGGTCCTGTACACTCCCCCAGTTACACTTATTGCTTCACTTGGCAGGCAGAAGTTGTTGTATCAAACTTTTCCAGGAGTATTTATGTCTTTTGGAAAAAAATGAAGTTTCCGGCTCTGCAAGCACAGAAAAAGAAAAGCAGTCCTTTCCTGACATGCAGACAGGAGAGTGGATTGAGGAATTTCACCTCTCCTCTAAACTAACTTGTATGATTTGCTCCTGACAGATAAAGTTCTAGGTGGTGATCATGTCACTCTTCTAGCAAAAAAAGAACAATTTACTTACAGGGGAGCTGGACTCAGCTGTAAGGTCCTGGCACACTGGCCTTTAAATATGTTCACATTACCTTCTTGCTCTCCTTGTGCAATGCTAGCCTTCAACAAGTAACCATGCAAACAGCCTTTCACTCACTAGTTTTCTCAAAATATTGTTTTGAGCCTTGTTTGGAATACTTTCCCTGCCTTCCTAGTACTGAATCCTTTAACTGGAAACATGATAAAAAAATCATTCACAAGGTATATCTGAGACATGACTGTCTGAGAAAATCAAACTTTTTCATCCTTAACAAGCAGTATATATTGTGTAAAAATAGCTTATCTATCAAGCTGAATTGCATAAAATTGGATCTTGAACAGAGGTACATCAGCTGTCACTGCATTTTATCAATACAAACTCTTCAAGCATCCAAGAACTGCTTTGTATTTTCCAATCCTCCTAAATGCCTGCATCATAAGTTCCCTAATTCATATCTGTTAATAACAATATAAATCATACTTTCAGCTGTGAATCATTGAGGTTATCCCAGGAGCAGAAACCTTTTGAACCTATGATGGAATTCCTGAAGCCTGCCAGAGAGAGCAGTTCAAGCTGATCACATGCAGAGCCTTACTGAGAGTGGTCCAAAACACACCTTGAAGTCAAATCACCCATACTTTCTAGATTTTTATCATGATATTACTTTAAATCATGAAGGAAAAAGAAACCTGGAATGCATGTTTATGGCATTTTGCATCAAAAAAATGAACACAAATGAAGATAAGTTGAAGATAACCTGTATATTTAACACAATCTAGTACCTGTCTACACAAGTAGGAGATAAAAGCCAGTTACTTTTTAATATCATGGGGTTTAATAATAAAACAATAAGATATCTGGAAAACAATTCAGATTCTGAGCCACCAGAATTTTGCTAACATACAAAACAAAGGGAGAGAAGAATGTAAGTTTTATACTTATAGCTTTATACATCCCATAAGACTTCTGCTTCCTGAACTCTGTCTCCTGCTTTGTTCCAACACATATTCCAATGTGTAAGTGAGCACGCAGAGTCTGAACTCTCTGCTGTCATGCTGTATTACCCTATTAGATTTGTTCTCTATTAGATGTGACACCTTGTCTTTGCAAGTTAAAGATATCCCTACACAGTGCTCCTCATAATTATACTGCTGTTTGATATCACTACAGAAGAAAATGAAAGCTACGTCCTGTAGAATTATTTGTGACATATTCCCTTAGTTATGCAGATATATACACCACACAGAAAAACAATTTGTGCTGATACGGCCTGGAAACAAATATTTTCTCAAGACTAAAGGACATGAATATGCTTATGAGACATCTATGGGCTATCTAACAAAACAATATCTTTTACCAGAAGGGTCTTCTGCTGAGATGGACTCATACCAAGAACCAATTTAGAACAACGTACATTTCTTGTACATGGCCATATAAAAATTCAAACAGAAATACCATCATTTCACTTTGCCCTATGTCCTTTATAGTAATAAAGCCATACAAAATGCAACTTGGCCACTATTATTTGCTGCAGCTGAAAACTACAGATAAGCTGTAAAACTTGTACAATAATTAATAATTATATGCTCTAACTTCTTTATAAAGAATTAATTCTTTTTTTTTCTGTTAGAATTATTTTGCTATAGGGAAAGCAAGCAAAACATTGGCAAAAAATATTTTCTCTTCTGTTCTTCCCTTATGTGTAAAATGAAATTAGGTAAGAAAAATATAATTTCCTTGAAAAGAAAATGTGCAAGTGAAAGGCAAGAAAGAAAAAATCATATCAAAAATAGAAAACATTTGAATTATATTTCAACTGTTTCTGAAATATGTTCTAGGCTCATATAAATTCCCGCTTTATTAGATTGAGACTGTATCTTATTTATCTTCAACAGAACCCTCATAACCATGCAAGTAAGTGCTGCAATGCAATATTGAATACAAAGTCATCACTATGTTGCTCTAATGTAGAACAGCTGAAGCCAACATAATGTCTATCTACCAATGGTTGCAATAGGAGAAGGACTAATCAGAGAGACAAATGTCAATGTACAAGGCAGAACTGCCTGCTGCAAACCACCTCCTTGGAAAGAGCAGAGCTGTTTGTGAGGCACCACCCTGCCCCATGCAGGCAGGTGGCAGAGCAGCGCCAAGGGCTGGAGAGATGCTTGTCTTGCAATGAGATTTGACATTCTTTAAAATCAATAGCAATTCAGCTGCAAGAGTACAATCCAGTTATGCTCTATTATCTTCCCTTACTACCATCATTTTTTGAGAGCACCTGAAGTTTTTCTCAGTCTTCTGTTTGACATCTGGCTAAAAGAATAAGAAAGAGAGCTACAGCAGGCAGAAAAATTAGTCTCTCTGGCATTGCTCAGCCTCTGAAATAGGACACACACCCACCAACTTTATTTCTTGTCTTGTTGGAACCAAGATAAATAAGGAAGCCCTTTTAAATGAATGAGAGAAATACTTGGGGCACCTTTTCATATTCTGGAACGAATATGGGAGCTTTTCATCATTTCCCAGCAGTTGGTACATCATCATTTTCACCTCATTTTTGAGTAGCTGCAACATAAATTGGAAGGGGTACTCCAAACAGCAGCACCCATCTCTGCATTGCAGACTACATTTAGCATTAAACACAGGATAAAGAAAAATAGCACACCTTTCCCTCTGGGCATCTGAACTGCAAAAGTAAAAAAAAAAAATGCACACAAGGGGAAAATTTGGCTTTTCTCTGCCCTCTGGTCTTACAATTGTATTGCTCTATGTTGTATGGATAGTAATATACAGCAGAAAAGAAATTTGAGTAACTGGAAGACTACAAAAACTGAGAAGAAATTATAAAAGCATCTACAATGTGTTTTGTTTGTCTGTTTTATGAATTAAATTGCCTGAAGTAGGTCTAAAGGGTGAAACAACTGCTGTAAGTGAATTCAGAAGACCAAGAATATCTTGTAGGAAGGATGCTGAATGACAGCTGTGGTTTTGAGTTGTTTTCAAGACTGGCTCAGTGCACAGATTAGAGATGTGACTTTGCCACACATTGTGATTCTGCCTGGTACCAGCCTAAAGCCATTATCAGCCACATGCTGGGCAGTGTGAGATATGTGAGACAAGTTGGTAATATCTACTCCACACACTAGAGACTAAGCAAGCGTAACAGAAACTCATGGGATAACGGGTTTTATTTGGCAGCTAACGTGGATTTTATTTATTTAGCAAAAGTAAATTCTGCTTGAGCTGATGCCTGGAGCTGATTCTTCCACAACAGGATATGAGCAACTTTCTCATTCTGAGTAGTGGTTATTCTCGTGTGTTAGATATATGAAAATATAACCCCATAAAACCAAAGTTTATATATGTAAATATCCCAGTGATTTGATTTTCCTGAGGAATTGACTGTTCGTCCCTCTGGTTTTTGTTTTATCTCAGCCTTTTTGGATCCTATTCCTCTCACATCTCCACTGTGTGATAAGAACCAGCTCCCTCATTGCTTACAGCCACTGCTTTTCTCACTCTTTTCATGGGTTTCACTTCCTCTTCAGCCCTGTGTCCACCTGCAGTCACTCACTCCTCAGATCTGCAGAAGTTAGTCTTACAAATTTCAGACCTTTTAAGTACAGCTGGCAATAGTTCTATGTTCTGAAGCTCAAACTTGGTTGTGAATCACACTTAAAAAGCCAGAGGCTTTGTTAATTAAGAATAAAATTGGGCATGAAAACTCCAGAAGAGGGAGAAGTATATTTGCACCTTTGGCCATGTAACATCTCTTTATCAAATTCTCACTAATTCACACTCTGACAAATCTGAAGGTCTTAATTGCACCAAAACAAAACATAACAAAAACTCCAAATCCACAAAAAAACCAAAAACCAGAAATAATGCTCTTGTGCAATAAACCCAAAGAATGTTAATGGACTGTGCTTATTTTTACACCCCTATTGATTTGAAATAATTGAACCCTAAAGATTGATAGAATTTTTGATATTTCTAATATGTATGTATTGATTTGAAACAGACATTTAGAGTGAAAAGCATCATTACAAAACCTACAGCTTCTTCCCTAAGGAGAAGACACATTTTGCATAGGCTTCTCTCACTCACAAAGAATAAGCTTAGTATTTTCATTCTTCTGTGCCCTGACTCATTGTATAACTAACTTTGTGATCAGTTTTTGACTGCAGATTTTCCTCTGGACTGAACAGTGTCACATCAGTCGAGCTGACTGTTTCAGCCACAGAGAACTGGTGATACTAACTGATATTGCCAGCAGTCACAGGAAAAGAAGAAGAACAAAGCAAAATCTGACAACTGTCACATTCTGAGAATATTTGGTTTGTATTTAATTTTTCATACCTTCTTAATTGCTAAAACAATTTCAGCAAATGGTTAGTAACATGAAACTGGCTTTACCAGGAGGAAAGTTTCCTCTCTGTAAAGTCAGATATGTCTTTTATGAAGTCTGGGCCATTGCAACATCAATGACAAAATTCTCCTTAACTTTGTGGCATAAGGTTCAATTATTGTATATGTTGTCTATTTCTTAATTACCTGTAATAATTTCCACTGGAACTTCCCTCACACAAGTATTACTTTATTGACCATGTTCTCCAACTAGTGTAAATAGCCCAATATGTTTTGACTTGGAAATTTCAAAATCAGATAGATACACAATTTTAAATGTTTTCAGAAAATACCTCAAAACCAAAGATTAATGTTTGCTTTGCTTGAAGCTCATTATCTTCCCTCCAGGACACTTCCATTAGTAAAATCTGAGCACTTGAATATTCACATGATGGATGTGAAGGATCAGTGCACTGGAGTAGTGGGAATCTGCTGGGCAGTCCGTGAAGAGATTACATAGATATCCATCTAAAGCTGCTAAAGCTGGGCTGATTTGCTGCAGCAGGCAGTAATAGCCACACAAGACAGATGAAGAGATTATACCTGATCTTTAGAATATGGGCAATAAAGATCTATAATAGAACAGGCCTGCAAGAAAGCCTTTGAAACAGCCAAAGCTCAGGAAAGAGAATTAAGGAAAAAACAAACAAAGAAACAAAAAACACCTCAAATAATGTGAAATCCTAGAGAAAAAATGAGAAATTCTGTTTTCAGTGTGCCTGTGCTCATCTAACACTGATTATTTAATGGTTAGGCATCAGATGAAATTCTATCATCCCTGTGAAGCCAATGGACTGAAAGACAAATCCACAGAATATGATTAATTTGTAAAGCCAGCTGGGCAGGGCCCCAGGGCCTGTCCCCCACCCTGAGCTGTGGAGCAGGACAGATCCCAACACAGGATCCAGGTGCAACCGAGGGCAAGGCCATGGCAATAAGGCAGGTCCAAGCCCAAGCCAAGCTGCCAGTGCAGGGGTGGAGCTCTGCAAAAGGGGAATCTCTGGGCAGGCAGGGCATCCCTGCAGCTCTGCTAGAGACCCGTTCTCCCCCACCCGTATCCCATGGCAGGGGCTAAGCACTCTAATACTGGAAGTTCCAGGTAAGGCTGGTCACTAAGGTCTCTTGGTGCCCTCAGGGCTCCAGCACAAATACAGGCTTCCACAGGTTTAAACAGACCTGAGTTTTAACCAGTAATCCATTTCAACACACACTAATGATTAAGGAGGTAAGACACTTATCTCTTACTGATTGCACATTTAGGCAAATCTAGTCCCAGCATTAAAAATAACCTCAGCATTTCAAAGTAATCTAATACCTGTTCTGCATGATCAAGGGTTTTGACAGAACTGCTCCACATTTCTCCTTCCATTTGTGACTACTCATCCATAGCAATGCATTAAATCAATTTGGCTCTTTTTCCATCTATTCCAAGTTTGAGGCAGTGTGAAGAAATTGGCTCGGATGTTTGTCAAGTTGTTCTATAATAATTAAACAGAACAAGACTTTATTGATCATATGACTTTCCTGAGTGATGAGTCCCAATTGAATTACACATGAAAAAATAATCACAGTGTTCTCTTGTAGTTATAATTTTCTGGTTTTCCAAACTGACATGAATTTGCTAAATCTTTCAGTATAGGCTGGAATTTGTTCTCAATTTTAAGCTCCAAAAACAAAGACTGAAGGATTTCTTTTTTCCTTTTAGGTGAGAACACCAATTTTCCTAACCCAAAATACATCTGCATAAGTTTTCCAACATGTTTCATCTGACAACCAGAACATTATGCATACATTGTGATCAGCCAAGTCCTGGTGTCATTTTCCCTTCCTTAAATTCCCAGAAAGTCCAGTGGGTTTTCATGTATAAACAGGAGAAGTATTTGCTGTAAGTGATATATTCAAAACCAGTAAGACAACAGTGATAAAATGTGAAATTTAGTTTCAGGCAAAGATACCTGAATTAATTTTATTTTATTATTTGCCTATTTTCATTGTCAGCAATAGGCCATTTACTCACCAAATATAAGGATCATCCCACCCTTGTATTTCAAGGAGATATTCTCATTCAGTTAATTACATAGAGTTTAATGATCTAATCCATTCTTGTTCTGAATAATGTCCTCTGTGTAGCTATGGTTCACAACAACAAGCTTACTTGTTTTATTATTATAATCACTCCTAAGTCTATCAGGAAAAGAGAGTGAGAGTCTCAAGAATATTTTTAAGACTAGGAATTTCAAATTAAATTCATTCAAAACATAAAGACAGTTGAAGAAACAGTTCTGTCAATTCTTTTTAAATATTCTGGTCTAACCCAAAGTTTATTTTAATGGTCTTTGGTCAACCAAAACCTTTTTTAAATATGACACTAATTAACTAAGACAATTCAGTGAAGAATAACTCCAAATTACTGAAGTTACTGGCATTTAAAGGAATTTCTGGGCTTTTGATTCAGTAAATTCTATGAATGGAATTTACCTAAGATAAAAGAAATGTCCACCCAGTCTTCCATCTATAAAAGCTATCAAACCTGCAGAAACTGAAGAAAAAGAGCTAGGGAAAAGGTTAACATGAAGTTACAATGCTGGTCCTGGTCACAACTCAGATCCTCATCAGAGCCTAATCCTGACACCATGACAACACTGAAGTACAATTTTCAGTGCTATCTAAAGAAATATTAACAATTTCTAGAGTTAAATAAAAACAAGAGTTGATTTGTCAACTTGTTTTCAGCACTTGGGCTGGGGAACAGTGGAAAGATAAGACTGGTAAGGTAAAGTGACTCCTGCAGAACATTATAGTGAACTGCAGCCTCAATAATAATTTCATCTAATCCTTTTGAGTCTTCCTTTAGGATTTCTAGCAAGTGTTTAGCCTTTTTTTCTTTTCTTCTAATGGATATGGATATGTTGAGTAGAAGAGTCACTGGGAAAATGAACTCTTCCAGGCAACAGTTCTCCTCAGACACCTGACACATCTACTTTGTGCTGCTCCTTTTCTATTCACAGTTTGTGGAATAAAGACTAAAAGAAATGTCACCAGTTCATTCAGAGGAACAAACACTGTAGGCTGAGTAAGTGTGCCAACAAAGCCCTAGAAACCCAATCTCAAATATTTTGAGGTTTTCCTCAAACATAGGAGACTGTTTCCAGAATGCCAGTATATCCAGGAAAGCAAGAATGTTGTAACTGCATATCTTGCAGCAGAGCAAGAAGAACAACAGGAACTGAAAACTGCAGACAGTTGTTCATTCTCAAGAGTGAAAGGCTGAGCCAGGAGGACACAGACATCCTGGACTCAGTTCACAGCCTTGCTGCCGGCTTCCTGCCAGGGGTGAGGCAAATCAGCCAAATGCTGCAGCCCAGTTCCCCACCTACACAACAGGGTCATTCCTTCCTTTCTCCCACGCACATTCCATCTCCCTCAGCAACAGCTGATGGCTCAGCAGGAGCACTGCTTCTGCCACAAAACCCCTCTGCACCAGCCTCCCTGAAGGGCAACGGCACCTACACGTGTGGATAGAGGGACCATCACCTGAAAACCGTGAGAAATGTATGTACCATGAGATAGCACATGCAAAGCCTCCCAAGGATTGGTAAATTTAAGATAAAAGGCTGATGAATGTACCCATCAACCAGTGATGGGATTACTCTGTCAAAAGAGGAAATGAGCTGCTGCATGCAGAGAGGAACTACCGGTGTGACACATTATAATGATTAAATAAACAACTGATTACAGGTACCGCAAAGGAGTTACCAAACACCTTGCTAGAAAACACAGTTGTGCCCAGGGTGACCATCACTTCTGAGAACTGCAGCATTGGTGTCTCACTGCTGCTCCAGCTAAGTGCTGATGTACAATCTGCATAAAAGAGTTAGTGAATTGATAAGGGAAATAGCTGTCTGCCATTAACATCGCAAGTCTACTAACAAAAGCCAAATGTATAAGAGGTGTTCTAAGAAGTCTGGTTGGGCTGTGTTCCCACACCAGTCTTGATTCCCCTTCAGGGAAACTCACAACATTTCCTCAGGTGTATTTGAGGTGTGTAACACAGTAAGGTCACAACTCTTTCAAGACTTCAATGGAGCAAGTTTTACCTTGTAGTCACTGTATTATTATTATTATTCTCAGTAGAAAGAAAGGGTTGTTGTTCAGAAAAAAAATAGTCTTAGCTTCAATTCACTATCTTGATTTATATTGAGTGTAATCTACTTCACTTGTAAACAAGGGTTTGTTCAGTGCTTTTCTACAAGGGCAGTGAAATACTGTAAGCCAGTATCATGATGCAGACAAATAAGAGAACAGAACGGGGTTGAACAAGCATTTCCAGATTGATGAATTGTGCAATTTGCAACCTTATTGCTCCTTTAACAAAGGAGCTTGAGCCATTACAGTTACAATAAAGATATTTCCTCATTTCCTAAAAAAAAAAAAAAAAAAAAATCATATGGGGTATTCTTTGTAACAGGTATTAAATAAAGTCAAGATATTTGAGGGGGTTAAATTTACTGCACTGATGCTAGGGATTGAAACCAATTAATACTAAAATAAAAATCTACTAAGGGAGAAGACATTCATTTTGATGAACCCACCTTAATAATGCAGGTCAGACAGCAGCTTGTCCTTGGATTGTCTTGAAGTGTCCAGGCAAGATCAGCAAGGGAAGTGACAACAGCAAAAGGAGCACCTGGACTTTTGGAGGTAGATCTGAAACCTTGTTCATCTATAGAACTGCATGCTAATCTATGTAATTCACATACTTGAAATCATAAAATAACAAAGATTCACATATGACTCTTCATGCTTTGGATATGTTCACAAGCTAAAAATGCTTTTTAAATCAACAGTAACAATGTGCATTTGTTTGAGATAACAAATCCTTTTTTACTTTTGTAAACCAGCAAGAAGCTGATAGTTTAGATAGGATTTTCTGATGTATAATTCTAGATTTTCAGGAGGAATAATTCCTACTGCCCCCCCACACCCACAAACTAATGCCATTCATAAAGTACAGCAGGACAGTAAACTCTGAAACCTGTTTTCAGTTTTCATTCCTTTGCTGATATTTTCATATTTAGGTCAAAGGATTATGCTAATGCAAAATCATGGCAGAGAAATTAAATACAGGAAGGAATTTTAAGAAGTAGCAACATACCTCCTCAGGTTCTCTGCATTACTGACACAATGAACAGCTAATGTCTGTACTTAAAAATGCCTCCACTGTCACTTGTCTGCAGCAGCAGGAGAAATTTCCTGGTGTCTTTACACTCACAACCATATAAACTATCAGGCTGCCTTCTCATGCAAAATGCTCATACGGGTTTGATTATAATTACAGATTGTAATGTCCAACTTCTAAGTAACATTTTCAGCAGTGGATTTCAAAGCATATCGGAAAGCCAGCCAGCATTTTTATTCTCCTTTTATATGTGGGAGAAGAGATTCAGAATAGAAAAGTGACTTATACCAGGATTCTTCACCCACCAGCACAGCACTCAAAATAGTACACAGTCCATAAAGCAAAGTTCTACCATAACTGCTTAGCTGTTATCAACAATTGTTAAAAATCATAGAGGAAACACTTGTATATTGGAAAGAGTGAAATACTTGCTCTTTTCTGACAGCAGAAGTATTTTTGTGTCTTTGCCCACCAAGTTGATGTAAGACATTGCCTGGCTAAGGGCAGCAGCATTTTTTAACCAGCAGACAGATTATGTGACAGGGGTCTCCATACTTCTCTCTCTAAAGGTAAATTGGAAGAGAAAATGGAAACTTTTAGCAGTACAGAGACAGATAAAGCCAGGGAAAAAGAAACAGGCAGATGAAGCAAAAAAGAAAACAGTATGATCAGCAACACCAAAGGGCAATATGAATCATAAGGCAACAGAGAAATCAGTTCAGTTGTGAGACTGTCCAATGAGGCACATTTCCCTGACAAGTCGAGTCAAATAGAAAACCTCCAATTCCAGACTCTCCCCCAGGGAACTTCTCTCAGCCCCAGGGCCAGCCACTCTCTGGTGGGGTTTGCCAAGACTATGATTTGGTCCTTAAGTCTCTAACATACAATAATACCAGAGCAGATCGCTATAAAGCCTGATTCATCCATTATCTCTTATTCAGCTGCCTGGATTTTCAAAACATTTTCTTTTTTTTCTTTTTTTTTTTTTTTTTAACTTAGAAGTATAGGAAGTGCCAATGATGAGACCACAAAGCATGTCTAGGCTGAGGTAAATGAGTCCAAAGAGACCATCCAGAAATCAGTTCCTGTCTGAATGAGCCAGCAACTCAGATTTAGGGGCAATGAGAGTCACTCAGATCTGGTCCACAACACCTGTAGATCACACAAAACTGTGCACATCTGGCCTGAGGAAAACAAATGAAAATCAAGGCTAGACTGAAAAAGAAGAAAAAAAAAATCTCACATTACATGCCTGGGAGGAGAAACAGAGTGAATTATACAACTGGGAGTGGGCATCTCTTGCATATAGTACTAAGGCAGAGGGCAACTAGGAATGGTGTTTTTCTAATTGCTGTTGGCACAGCTCATCCTCCCAGAGTCAGGTACCAGAGCAGTAGTTAAAGCAGTAGTGGGCTGAGCACACCACCCTGGTTTGAAATCTGATTACATCAATAGAAGCATTGCATCTGGCATCAAGAGTTTTTGGATCACACCCAATATCAACAGCAGCTTTGAACTGGAACAAACTTTCATCATTACACAGATCTTCCTTGGGCTCCGTCTTTTCCAGTTTTATATAACACAGAATGACAGCCCCCTTTGCAAATTAAACAGCTGGGGAACAAATTAGCCAGATCTACTTACAGTGTAGAAAATTAGGAATGTAAGACAGATTTTTTTCAGTATCAGTGAGAAAGCTCTGGAAGTTTTCAAATTAAATTGAAGTTAAAATTCACCCAGTGAGCCAGGCTCACTGGTTTGCTCAGTGTGTTCACACCTCCCAGCACGCTGATCTCTTGGCACAGCAGGAAGTACAGAGCACAGACCAGCAATGCCCCCTTGAAAGGGTTTGTTCCAGTTGTTGCCACATAGATACAGAAACATTTCCTGAAGGCATAAACTATGCCTTTAAGAGATCACAGAAAAAGTTAGTTTATTAAAAAGATAGAGGGGAAGGATGGAAAACACATGATGTAAGAGTGAAAGGAACATTTAGTTTCACAGAGGAGTTGCACACAAAATTAGCATGCTCACATGTATTTGGTGAAATACAAATATGTGAGGAATACCAACTCTGTTTTTTGTCTTGGATTTTTTCTAGGTAGCATTCTCCAAAAGACCTTTCTAACATCTTAACTTCATCTACTAACAGAATCTCAAAAACTCAGCACATCTTTAATTGAAATAAAGAATCTGAACCCCCACTGGAAATCCCAAAGCACATGGCATAGCAAAAGGAACTGCAAGAGAAACGTGTGGGAGATGGCTGACTTTGGCAACAGTCTGGAAGGGCTTCCCTTAGTCCCTCCTCCAAAGTTTACTTCCAAACTACTCTCATACAGAAATCAGTTCTCTGCACCTTAAGATAAGTACAGATAAAATATGATGCAGATTTTTTCATTGTTGTTCCTTAGAGTTACATTTTCCTTGGCCAACACAGAAAAAAAGATATAAGACAGCAGAGTGAAAAAAAAGAAGACTGAGACATTTGGGAGTGAGGGTGACGTAAGAATGTGAGGCAAGGAATGTTAAGGATGGGGTGGAAATGAGAAGTCTGGAAGGATAAAGCAAGGAATGACTGGGTGAGAAAACTGTATCTGGAAAGACAAATGTGATAAGAGAGACCCAGTAAGGAAAGACAATACCAGGAGAGAAAAAGATAGCATGTGAAAAAATAGTACCTTACCCCTTCAAAATTGTCATAACTTATACACAGAGCATGACTGAATTAAAGATTCACTATCAATGTTCATTCTATCATTGCCTAATTTGTTTTTTGGCAGGCGCTTAACTTTACAACCTTCGTGTCCTTTTAATGTTGTTTTTGAGTGCTTGTAACACCTTATTTGAGAGGCCAAGACTTACCCATCACAATTGCAGTTTTCAGATTTAAATGCTTCTAGAGCAACCAGAGCATAAAAGTGTGTCAAAACAATCCTTTTTCATGCCCAGCACACTTGGAGCTAAAATGAAGCTTGAAATCCTTTGAAAAAAGCTCACTTCTGAGAGTAGAACAAGCATGAAAAATTGCAGACCAAGAAGTAATTTGGGGGGATGTTATAAACCATGTACAAAGACAAATTAGAATGAAAGAGACATCCTGTCTGTGCTGTCTAAATTCTGTGGTACACCCCCATGAACACAAGGTGTTTGCCAGTAATCCTCAGAAAAGATACCTCCAACAACATATTTTACTTAAAAAGTTTAAAGACAACTTCCACAATGCAATCCATGGTTTGGTATTCTTAGGACTTAGGAATTGCACAACATCCCTTCTTATGGATGGCATCCAAACATGAGACATTCTACATAGCATCAAAGATCTCCAGTGCTTGATATGGTTGGATGCATTCCTGGATGTATCTCCACAGATGCCTTTGAAGGATACTGTGGCTGAAAAACTACTGCAAATAATTTGGGTGCTAAGCAACTTTAAACATTGCCTCCAGTGAAAGCATTTAAAACTTGCAAAAGATGCAAGGACCTTAAGCAGGCCATTTTGTTATTTATTTACTACAACTTACCTTTATAGGTTTGGCAAAGTAGAAAAGAATTTCCAAGTTAATCTTATAAAACAGTCTTATACGATGGCCTTTGAGATATATTCTTGGAATTACGTGTGATCTATTTTACTTGATTTTCAGCCTCCTAAACATACATTATTCATAACACTAGATCTTTGATGGTAAGTAAGATGCTTCATGTTTGGATGCCATCCATAAAAAGGGAAGTGGTATAATTCCCAAGAAGTCCAAACCACGGATCCCAGATCCGAAATGGCAGAGCAGATAACAAATGTTTAGAGCAGATGAGAGCACTGAGCAATGCCTGATGAGCAGTCTTGGCACAAACAGCTTCTGGTGACCTTTGAGATCCTTTTTGAGAGCCCCCTCCTTTGATCAATGGCCATGAGTAGTTACAGCCATTAGGCAACACTGTAGGCATTGCTCTAACAAAAGTGATGGAGCAAGAAAGGGAGCACTTCTCTAGTTCAGACTACAATAACCTAATATCTGTAGCCCTTCTGTTTCAATTACTCTAAATCCTACCTTCATTTATGCTAATTTTCAATAAATAAATGCAATCCAGTCCTTTCATTGCCACAATCCTCATTTGTTACACTGGAAGAAAGTTTCACTAACTAAATATTTAGCCTTATTTACAGGTTTATTTGAATACAGGCCACCTTGGTTTAGCCAATATAAGCTAAGTCACTCAGTGCCACCAAGAGTAGACATTCAGTGGATAAATAGCATCTGTTACTTATGTGAGGTGAAGGTTTTCCTTTTCTCTTTAAATAAACTTCTGCATTGTAGGCATCTCAGACTACTGCTAGAGCTTTCTGCCACATCTGCTCTTCATGAGATACGAGACAAGAATCCACAATTAGAACTTTTTAAAGCGTTTTTATGTCATGCTTTTAATTTCATTTCTGCAAGCTCAGACAATTTTAAAATTGTTTTATTCGAGCATTTCTTAAGTTTTGAACAGCCAAGAGGGGAGATGCAAAATAAGCCCTTTTAATTTTCATGCTATTAAAAAGCAGCTTGTCAGGATTGGCTGGAGAAATTTACATTAAAAGAAGCATCTGTACCTTAATGAGATATTACCAATATTGCCCTAGCACTAGACCCAAATAGATGGAATTTCTGTGTTTTCATCACTTTCAGTCTCTCCAAATCCTACATTCTCGTGGGAAAGATTCGTGGCTTGGTCTGATACATTGCTGTCTCTGCAAAATTGCAATTCAGCCAAACAGCAGCATCAGTAAATGTAATGTCCCATTCAATTCATTGTTCCAGATATGACTTTCAAAGCCTAGTAGGGATACTTATAAAACAATGATATTAAAAAAGCCATTTTTATCTTTCTCCATATATTTGTATTTACTAGAGAAAGGAAAATAACTATGCAAACCACTAGTGCCATTTTGAAGAGTAATAAATTAGATCCTAAAACACAGGAAATTAAAATACTGTGATCCTCCTAGTATCAATGACTCTGAGTACAGAATAATATTGGCTGCATATTTAAACAATCCAACTGATAATTAAGGCTACCACATATGCAGGGTAGTGGAGGTTAGGCAGTTACATCAAAATGAAAACAGAGTACCTTGTTTCTTCATTTCTTGGTTCTTTTTCTGTATATCTATGTGAAAGCCCAAAGTTTCCTTGGTATCCATTTTAGTTTTAACATCTGTGCATGAACATAGATAAAGCATGTAAATACGTATATATCTATATTTAATGTTTTATATATTTCTGAAGGAAAGCATATACAGAATACTAATAATGTTTCTTTCCCAGAAAGACCTGTGAGTTCCAGGAGTCTGGTCATATCTCAAGGATGACATGTTTCAGTCTCTTAGGTGAAAAGAGGCAAGGAGATAGCCAGCTGGCTCATGTGAAGTTAAATCTTCTGTGCCAGCTGGACAAGCAGCAGCATTGCTGTTAGCTTTGGAGGCTGCTGCCTGCCTACTAACTACAGGAAGACCAGAAGAGTTAAGAAGCAAAACCTACATGCAAACAGTTTTCCATCGCATATGGAGCTGTCATTATCCCTCTGAGGTGATTGGGTCTGCCGGATCTGCGGTGCGGTACTGCGGCGATGCCCTGAGCCGGGCTGCTCAGCTGCCACCACTCACACAGCACCTCCACGTCAGGCCTCGTTACCCTCCTGGCACTGAACAGCAAGGGGAAGGCAGAGGGAAGCTGGAAAACTCCTGGAAGAGGAAAGGAATAAGATGCTCAGCAAAAAGTGGAATATGGACCTGCTCCTAGCCCTTCTGATTCCTAAACCCCAGACACCTGGTTATAGTCTTTCAGTTCAGGTACAGCCAGCGTGGCTGCCACAAGATAAGACTTTCTGCAAATAACCTTAAAAAACCCATTTCCACTGACTCTCAGCTGCTGAACTCGAAGGAACATACAGAATATATTTAATTTATCTTTCACTGACTTAGTATAATAATTACCACATTTTTGCAACAGTGCCAAATACACCTGAATATGTCACTTAGTTTGAAACCCCTGAGGCAGAGGCCATGGCTGAACTCAAATTGTAAGTTGTCAGGGACTGTTAAATTGATTATGTGTATGTAAGTTTTATAGACAAAGGAACCAAAGGGCAGTATCTGACTCACACTTGTCCTGCAGATCTGTGGCAGGAATGAGAACAGAGCACATATGCCTTGACCTCAATCTTGCATGTAAGCCAAGTGCACTGTCTCGTGATTTAACCCGTAGATTTAGTGAAGAGACAGCTGTGAGAGTTATGGTATCTCCTGTTAACCAAGACCACTAACACACTGGATATTTGGAGCAGCTCTTTCCACAGTTATGCAGGAAATACTAAGTATAGTCTCCAAAGTCAGCTTGTTCAAATGAAGTACTCTTAATTCTAAATTTTTGTTCCAGATATACACAGACACCTCCAAAAAATGCCACCTGTACTATCTTCTATTATTCCACTTGAGCCCAGAAACAAAAAGAAAAAAAAAGAAAAAAAAGAAAAAAAAAAAGAAAAAAAAAAAACCACAAAAAAACCCCACACAAAAACAAAAACAAAAAAAAAACCCCACATTGACTGAGGTAGATTTAAAATTATTTCATATCAAGCCAGCAAAAATAGAGAACTACCCCAACTCAGTGTTTCAACTCAGTGATTCATGAAGATGGGACCACCTATCTCAATCATATCAAGCTGCTTACTGTTGCAAACATAAGAAATTGTACTGGTGACACAATAGAGCAACATTAAAGACATGGAGAACATGAGATAAATTCAATATAATTGATAAAATAATTCAACAGGCATTCCAGACTCTGCAGCCTACAGCCCTGACTTGTGACAGTCAAGAACATGACCAAAGTGCACTGCATCTCTTCCTGCCCATCCACTAGGGCTTGCTCCCCTTTCAGCTGGGAAAGGAAAGGCAACTTTAGGCCTCAGAAGACAGACAGTGGCTTGGCATAAAACAAAACTTTCTACCAAATACTACCAAGGGATGTGGATTAGAGAGTTCATCCAAGAGTTCAGGAGCTGGGAAGGCCTGGTAAAACAGATTTCAATGACCATGAACCATAAATATTGACATAAAGACAAATGCAATGCTATGGCACCACACGTGACAGAAGAAGTCAAAGCACCGTGTATCACCTCTGTAAGACCTTATTTAGAATTAAGCTTACAAATTTCAGTTACATTCTTCATGAGGCGTTAGGACTACTACAGGTCAGAGAAGGGCTAAGATGATTAGAGGAATAAATGTTATTTTACATAAAAAGCACAAAATCCAAAAAAAAAGTGGAAAACGCCAGCTGTCTTTGGACACCTGTTTATGAATTCACTGGGTTAAGAACACTGGAGGGAGAAAACAGCTGTTGAAATGCAGTGCAGACTGAAGAGTCAGTGTATATTATCAGACTATAAATAGAGCACAGAATGGACCCTCCATAATACAAATGCATATCCAGAATGTTCTGCCCATGCAGGTAAGAAGAGAAGACACCTGAACCAATTTTGATGGAGCTGGTGCATTTATAAATAGGTTGATAGGCCAATATGCTTAGCACAGCAGCTTGGATTTGATGATCTATGAAATCTTTTTCACTTCTGTCATCACATCTTTTGCTAAGTGATTATTGTAGTGATTGAATTATGAAAATTCATGTATCACTTCAAAGCCCATCATGGGCTGCTGCTGAACAAAGCAGATCCTTTCATAATGTTTATTGTGTGTCAAAAAAATCTTAATTTTTTAAACTATATAAAGTTGTCCCCCCAAAAATACTGGTTTTACTCTAACTTTACCAGGTTGATAAGCTTTATCCCTTGTTCTCTAAGCCCATCTAGTACTCATCCAATGAAAAGCTGGATGATACCAGAATCTATCATTTTACTCTTTGAGGTCATTTATGACAACATCAACCACCTGCCCTTAGAGTGGCATAACACAAGACATGAATGCAAATTGAAGGTAAGACATTTGTCACCACAGCAGAAACAATTTCATTGCAGATAACGTGTGATATACAGCCATTCCTCATATTTTAGTTTTCCTTGTTTGGCTTTATTTATGGGCCATAAAACTGTAATTCAGCAGTGAAGAATGAAACACTATTGAACTCCTATACAGTATTTACACTTCTTGCATCAGATGTCACTTTTTCATGGTAATGGGACATACTGGGAATCCCAGAGCAATGAAGATTTATGGACCTCTGGACTGCACTGCTAGAAATACAGAGCACCATGAGCAGACTCTCACAATGAACCCAAACTAGTAAACTTTCATGTTAATTAGACGTCTCTGGAGGATTTATGGGTAACAGCTTAAGTTAATGGGAACTTCATTTTCTGTTATCCATCATTCTTGTACGGACAGTAATAATGTAGGAAAATAAAAGAAAAATAATTTAAAATAAAGACAATGTCTGACAAAGGAATTTTGACATGTTCCAATCCTTTTAATTTACAGGTTTTCACCAGAAGTTGGACCTCCCAGAATTCATTATCAAGTCAGTTTGTAACACTTTCTTTTATGGCAAAAATATTTCTAAGAGAAAGAGCAATTTTAATTTAAAATAAATAAAAAAAATAAAGGAAACTATTATGAGTCAGGGAATTTATAAGTAGGAAATTTTTTGCTTGCAGAATATTGTCAGTGATTTGGGTCAAACTTAAGCCAGTTTCTTGTGGAAATTTGGGTATAACCTTACCCTTGTGCATGGGCAGCTCCATTTAGGACAGCAAGGCCATTTGAGATCAGTCAGACTAAGCCCAGGTCTGTGTCTCTAGGGGTCACAGCCTTATCTACACCAGAAAAAAGACTCATGATTTTACAGAGAATCCAGAGTATTGAGTCCATCACCTGCACTGACCTTAGTTCTGACACATGGAAGCAATGGAAAAAAAGTGCCTCCAAACACAGTTGCCAAATCACCAGAAAAACACTGATGACTGCTCACAACAGGCAGTTTTAGCCAATGCTATATGAAACCACCAGGATTTAAAAGTACATTTAGGAATAAGACTTTGGGAATCATCTCCCAAATTTTTCAGAGATTTCAGGTTCTCAAGAGAGTCACTAAGAAATTAATTTCTATACTCCGCTTCAAAAATTGTGGGTACTTATTTGCATCCCTCTGATTTAACACAAAAGGACAACCCTTGTGCAAAATTTCATGTCATGTCAGTTCTGTGAGAGAACCCATTTGCCCAGATGAAAACTCTAAGTTTTAGTTGTACTGTTTTAAGAGTCACAGAACATGAGAATGTATCATGTGGATGTAGCTTTAGCAACTACCTCTGTGCAAATCTAACTGAAATTGCTTCATGAGGAAAAATCAAAGCTGTTTAACTTTTCATGCCAGGTGCCACACAGTGTCATTTTGCTGTGTCTACCCACTACCAAAACAGAGTAACAGGAGTGAATAAAAAAAATCAGAGAGGTTAGCTCATTATCCTGTTAGCAACCTTTACCCCAGAATCGAGCTCCATGAGATTTGGACTCTTTCCAGGGCTGCAGATTAAGATAGGGAGCATATGTCAAGAGCAGCTGAAACAAAACCAAAGTGTGTTTTACCTAAAGCCATGTCAGTACAGCAGAAGTGGCGATAAAAAGTTGTCTGGCTGGCCCAACCTGCTTTGCTTCTGTTGAAAGACAGTAATGATGGCAAAACAAAAAATTTCATTGTTTATTAAAGCATGAGTGTATTTGTTTCCTTCTACCGTGAGAACACTGTGAGAGACAGAAAGCAAGCTTTGACATAATAGAGACAAAATGAACAGCAATGGATCAATTTAGAGATCTAAGTATTTCAAAGTTTTGTGGATCATATATGGCAACGCCATTGCACAAAAACTTTGATTACCTGAGCCCTGCTCACTCAGTCTGTTCACAGAGAAATACTTGCCTCAAGATTTAGGAATCCTAAGTAACTGGGCATTACCTAATTTGGTTTTCTAGATGAGCTCTTAGGACCAGACTTATATTCACATAGACAAGCATCAAGAAATTTTGTCCAGATTACCAAAAAGTGCCTGAAGGAATGAGACACAGCTGAACAAGTGTTAGTGATTGTCTTTCAAGGAAAACTCTCTGATGGAATCATCATGGAATTCAGTTCTACAACTCAGAAAATCACACAATTAAAAGGAAGTAAAATTATGAGTTAAATGGTGATTAAATATGATTGCTGTGGTACCTCTAAAAAAACCCAACCAGCTTCTAAAAAATAAGAGCTACATGATTTACCTAATTTCCTTTTTTCCCCAAGGAAACCTTCATTCCCAAATGGGACCTCTCACAATGCCGTTAATATCAGCCCCAAGGTTTTTAATTCTTCAAATTGAAACACATTTTAGGATGTGTCTTAGGTAAATAAGCTTAGAGATAGGAAATGAAATCTCACGAACCTGTGGAACATGTTTTCATTTATTATAGATAGCCTAATAAATTTTAAATGGCAAATATCTGTGGTGTATCTGAGTGGTACCTGGTGATATATCAGTCCTATGACATCAGATAAACAAAAGTGTATCTGAATTTATGGGAGAGAGCCATTCATTAATGAGCTTGTTACATGCCACTCAAGACTTATTATTTGTCAAAAAATCTTGGTTTGAACTACAATCTCTCTATAGGTCTGTGTTTTAAGCAAATTTACTTTATACAGGTTTTACCACTGCTACAAGGTATAATCCCTTTTGAATTTTCTCTTAACAACCATATGTTAAAATTTTGACTCAGCTTCCTGATTTCATCATCCCAGTCAGGACAATGTGGTCCTTGCTGTGCTGGGAAGGTATGAGATTTTTGTCACCCTTCATGCCGTGTTGTGGAATCTATTATTTCTGGGCTTTCTTACCTGTCTGCTTGCTGCATCCTTGCTCAGGACAACAGGATATTCATCTTCAGCTCATGAATAAGTAGTCTATTAGTGCTGAGACAGAGTGATTTGTCAATACTCTTGTAGCAGTAACTTCTCAGAGGATCTTTAGTGCTCCGCTTGCAAAGCTGAACACGAGGTATTCCTGAAATATCCTTCAGATTCATCACACTTAATAAGAATCAATATTATCAATAATAATGTTTCAAATAAAGGTTTATTCCTCCTGCTCTTAAGCCTCTCAAGCTCTCCAAACTTAATTACCTCTTAAAGAGTTCTTAAAATTTGAATATGGCATTGTAACTTAAGAATAGACCTTAGAGAGGAACTTTAAGTTTCTCACAGCAATTTGTGAGGCTTTTGTCAGATCAATTCACTCCACAAGATACATGTTCAAATTACTTTTTGTATTAGTAACTAGTTGTGACATGATATAGCCCTACTGTATTGTACCTAACTCCTCCCACTGTGCATGTAAGGAGCAAAGAGAAGTATTATGTTACAGTTCCTATTAAGATATCTCTTCAACACAGCTCCAACAGAGGAAACCCATCCTGATTGGAAGTGTGCTTAATCATTTTCTTCAATTCACTACAGTCAAGGGACCATAAATATGTGCTTTAAGTGCTTTCCCAAATGGAGGTGGACTGTCAGCTAAAGCTTACCAATGACTTAAGTCATTGCCAAGCAAAGTTTATTATGGCTTAAGTATTTTGCCTTGACTGGACAGTGCTCAGTATGAAATAGTTAACAACTATTTAAATTACTTTGACAATACACAGTAATTTTCCTTGTTATTCCATTATCTTGGTCAGTGTGTCAGCTTTCAGAGCACAAATAAAAGGTCTCTCCAACAACTGCAGAATCATAAAAGGAGAAAAAAAAGCATCAAGGGCAGAAAAGCACCTCGTTGCATCAGCTGCTCTTTTGGTACCTTGGTTTCTCAGTGTGTTCAGTTGTCCATTGCAATTAAGAGACAATTATGGGACAAGCAGGAGTGAAGTGAGGACAAAAAGGTTTTCTTGGAGAATGCGAGTACAAAAATGTAACAAGCAGCTATTACAGGCTTAAAACACAGGGCTCTGCCAGCAGCCAGCCAAGGCTGTGAAACAAATTCCTGCAGGGGCAAAGGACTCTTAAAAACGGCATCAACTCTCACTCCAAATGCAAATCACTCTTTTTCTGTTTGTCTTGCTTCCCATAAGCAGATAATCTTACAACACAAAGCACTCCTACTAAGTCTCTAGTGCTTCACACAGGGAAGGGATGAGGCAGATATGACAGATGCCAGTCACCTCACGTGCCGCAAACTTGCAAGGTGCTCACACACCTCACAATGAAACCAGAATGAGAACCTACATAAAACAGAATGGCATACAAGAGCAGGGCAGCAGGAGACTGACAAGGGTATCATTACTGGGAGAGCAGGATACAAAAAAAGCTACTGAAGACATGCTGCTGCAGCTGAATTATGTAGAGCTCTGAAAGAGAACAAGCTAGAATTTAACACACTGATTTATTCCGTTTCTGTCTCCTCATTTATGACGTAATCATTAATCAGCTACTTTTACAGTGAGAAAAAAACTGGGTTTTGATTAAATTAATCATGAATACAGTCCAGAAATAGTTCCCTGCAAGTATTCTTCTGAGCAAACACTTCACTCCCACAGCTTTTCAGAAAAAGCTGCATAGCTGATAAAATAAGTGCAAACATGATCTAAGCAAAACTCTATTTAGCAATTGTCAAAACACTAGTGAGTAGATTTCCTCATTATTCACTCATCTCTGCTGGTATCTTCCCAGTCAGGGTGCAGATGAGAACCCTATGCTGCAAAGCAACAAAATCGGGAGGAAGAGAAAAATTTCTAGCTGGGCTGGAAACCTCTCTCCTCACCTTGGCGCTCTGCACGTCTGAAATTCAGGGCCAGAATTGTTTCTGGCAGCTCTCAAGCAGCAGTGAGGGAGATTGCAAGCCAAAGAATGGCTTTTTGAAACAAGAACAGAGCTCCTGCAAAAGCCATTTCCTTGCCTACAATCACTCTTTCATCTCCAGCCATCTGTCTGATGGAAGCTGCCTGACCTATCAATACTAAATAACATTACAAGGGCAGCTCTGTTCAGTGAGACTTAACGGTTTCAGCTTGTCTCTAGATTAAAATCACTCTTCTGGAAGGACTTGTGAACAAAAACTAGGATCAGGAATCACGTGCTCAAAGAATATAAATGTGTTACCCTTTGAGCTGAAATTGTAGCTCCTTAGTGCAAGAGGCTCTACCACTGGACTAACATTAACACTTATTACACTAATTGCACGTTCAGATAAAACACCTGGTTTACAAATGCAATGACAACATGTTATATGTGTTTAAAAGCAAGAACAAAGCCCACTGACTGAAAGATCTGAGGATTTGCCTAGAGGCTTGTGTATAACAGCCACTTTGAACAATTCTAAATTTAACCAATATGCCATAAAAATAAAATGCACAGCACTTCATACACTTGTCAGTAGCACTAATTTAAACCATACTGTGGAATAAGCTATTTAAATGGGTTTGTTGACCTACTTTTTAATCCCAGCTTTTGGGGAAGAAAAGAAGTTATTACTTAACTTAGAAGGTTGTTATTTCCTATAAATCATATTTTTGTGTGACTCTTACCACACAGTATTTCATTCTATAAGGATTATTTTTTCCACTGAATGCAGGTATAGATTAAGCTGCAGAATGTTAGGAGACAGAAAAGCATTTTCATTCATTATCGCCTCCAAGTGATCCTCATTTGTCTGGCATTTTGGAAATCTTTTTGCCTATAATCATTTTTTTTTCCTCTGTCTTCTCACTCACTTTATTTGAGAAGAATGAGATAATCTTGAACAAGGACAGGATCTTGTCACCATACAAAACCATTTACGAAGAGGGATAAAGGGACTTTGTTTGATTTAGTTCATTTTCACAAAAATTCTTTCCTCAAGATCATTCCAAAAAATTGTTCACTTCTCTTCAATGCTTGCCCCAATAATGTATTTTTAGGTTCTCCACTGCTCTGCTATACCCTCTATGTGTAAGCTCAGTTCCAGGACATTTTTTCTTAGGAGAGTAATTGTTCTGTATATTTTTTGATAGTTTCCCAAGTTATAGAGTAAACTAAAATAGGTCAGAAAAATAAAAATCCACAGTGCATTTCTTGCCAATACCTTATATGTGGAAGCTGATGAACCAAAGTAACAGAACAACTTAAGGGTGAAAGCAAGCATTTGCATTTTTGCACGTATGTGACTAGAAACTAATTGCAAAAGTGGGTCTCTATGACTCAGCTAGAGAAGCAAAAGGTCCAAAATAAGAAAAAATACAACAGGTTTCTAATAAGGGAAAGCTGTGCATCTGACATGTCTCCCTGGCAGCTGTAGGCAGTTCCCATCAGGAAAGGGAATAAAGTCCCTTTTAAGGTCCCTATCCATGAGCTGGATGCACATGAAAAACATAAAAAAAATCTGTCATGTTTATAACTTGGTTTGGTGTACAAGAGACCAAACACATACTGGGAGCTACAAAAAAAAAAAAAAAAAAAAAAAAAAAAGGCTTTGAACTATTTATTCTGTTAAGCATTTAGCTATGGCAAGCTGGACTTTGCCATGCCCTAGCTGACCATGCTTCAGGATGTTCATCCACTGCTCTGTCTAGGTGACACAAATTAGAAAATATATGTCTAAAGACCTACCAGAGTAGAATGATCCTTTTCCTTTGAGGCATAGGCAGAAAAGAGAAGGAACTTAAAAATAGGGAGAAAAAAGGTGAAAGCAATTTGAGCATTCTGGTGTCATGTGCATCAAATGTAGCTGTTAAGACCTGTATAGAGGTGGCCACTGGACCTGTGCATATTCACACAAATGAAGGTTTCATCTGAGTGAAAAATAACACATTGTCAATCTAAATTTTTCTAGAAACCTAAATTGAGTAAAGAAGGAACATGTCCTCCTTTCCCTGGGACATGTGAATTTCTTAGTGATGTGTGTGCTTGCAGATGACAGCAATAGAGAATTGTGAAGACAATCTTATTTCTCTCAGCAGTACAAGGGTGGTACTTTTAGCTTCAATCACAATGAAGTAAAGCAATCAAACAAACCAAGAGGTACAGGAATAATACGGTTAAATCAATAAACACTAATAAGACTAGGAAAATCACAGCACAAAACAATTTAAGTAGGAGCTGGCAAGGAAAAATGAAATGAGGGAAATTTATACCTTTTTCTTCTGCATAGTCTCTAAATGGAGGAAAAGAGAAAGTGCCAATAATGGCACAGCAGCAGAAATGCTGTAGAAAACAAAATGTATAAATAGGCCTGAAGAATGCAAACTATATGCATGCAAAGAAGTCAAAAAATCATCTCCTGAAAAGGTCACAGAAGAGATACAAATATGAGACACATGTAAGAGACACAAATAGGTAACTGAAGGAAACAGTACAAATGTAGACTTGCAGTCCCATTTAAGATGAGGCAAATGGGAATATATAGACAACTAGGTTCTGTACAACCCCAAACCTACAAACCAAACAACTTTCTTAATATTTAAATAGCAGTTAAAGTATAAGGAGATGTTTAAAGAGAAGCCTACTGATTCAGCATCCTTGGTTTCCATGGTCTGCAGAGCTTTAGCTTGTTGAAGACCCAGGCACACCTATTTTTAGGGAGGGGCAAAAAAGAAAAATTATTCTAAATCAGATTAATTTCAGCTAACCATAGCCTCACATATCACCATGCCAGGAGATTCTTTTCTGACTGAATGATAGGGTTGTGTTTGGATTTTTGCACACTTGTGATGTTGAAATCATAAACAAAAACCTGACAGGAAACGTGAAACAGATCTACTTACATTGTTAGAAAAATACTGTGATTCAAGGTACATATTCAAAATTAAGGCGACAATTTAAATAGGTACAAACTGCATGCAAAAGTAATTGAGATTACTTTCCAAGAACCTAGTAATAGTCAAAGCCTGGAAATATCTGTAAGTATTCTTTAGAAGAAGAGTGGTATCAAGGATTAAAAAGAATATTTAGAAAATAGAATGACTTATATTGTGAGTTTATTAGTATCTAACATAAAGTATCTTTCAGAAGGCTTTCAGATTATCAGCTTGCTTTAAAATACTGCATGTCAATGTTTTAGCCACTGTCAATAAACAGATGTGTCAATAAACGAGAGCAGTGTGTTCTTTGCAGCAGGCAGTGTGTCTCACTTTATTGTAAAGCTCTGGGAAGCAGAGCAGAACCAGGGACCCTTTTGGATTTCTTTTAGCATAAGGTATGTCTATGTGCCTCTGGCTAGAGAAAAGAGGGCTTCTTCAATCAAACCAAACATTACCAAGGACAGTGGAGAGAAATACGAAGGAGAAGTGGAAGATTTATGGTGCAGAGAGTGAGGCTGTATCTCCTTCCCTCTCTGCTCCATGAGTGCTGTCCATGTGCCACATGCTCCACATCACCTACAAGGCTACAGCCCTGCCCTTTCTGTCAACTCATTGATTAGGTGTGCTATCTCCATGGAACATTGCTGACATCAGGTTCCAAATGTGCAGCATTTTCCAGCAGATTCACGTCTAGTGAACAGCAGTTATAAACCTGAAGTCCAAAAGGCTCCTCAGGGCCTTTGAGCTCCTGCCAGATTTCTCTCTTTGGAGCCATCCTTCAGGGCATGAAATACGTGTGACTTCTCTCAGCCAAGGCTCATGCAACATAAAGGTTTACCTTTCTTCAAAATGCTGGTGCTTGTTTTAACACACCTCAGTCAGATGATTACCACATTTTTGCCAGCTGAGCTGCCCAGCACCACATACACTTACCAGCTTACACATCTTTAAAATAATATGGGTTGGAATTATGAAGCTACCATTGGTATTCCAAGGTATTCCCAGGACAAATTATCTTTACAGTATTAATGGAAAGGTTTATAACCATGAAGAGGTATCATCATACATCATATACATTTTTAAAATACATATGCATGGTAGTTTTGATACTCATTTTTCACAGCATTCCTTTGTTAAGATTTTTCTAAAGTCTGAAGGCCATCCTCAAAGCTAGTGGAGGGTAGAAAGAAAGTCAGCGCCTTTAAGGCTCTATTTCCTCACCCTAGCCAGGAAAAAAATCTGATCCTACAACTAGGAACACAGCTTTGACATCTGGCATTGTCCAAACCCCCCATATATCCCAAATCAAAACCTTACAGCTATTTAAAAACCCAGAGAGTGCAAGGAAAGTGAAGGCAAAGTAAATCACACAGGTTGTGACTTCATCCAGAGGACATAATGAGTCAAAGGGCAGAGACCTGACTGGTATTTCTCTTGTCAGGAAAGGGAATTGATGCAGAGGACATCATTTTGTCTGTAACCTGTGTCTAGCAGTACAAGTTGTTTAAGTTTTGCTGTATGCCACTCAATTTTAACAGCAAAGACAAAGGGGTCAGGCAGAAGAATTAAGGTTTAGCCACATGGGCAATGAGCCTAGACAGAGATAGCCAGGTCTGAGAAGGTGTTTATAGCTGTTCCTCAAAGATGGTGAAAATCCAAGGAAGCAAAGCAAATAGCAACTACTTTGGGATTTTCTGCAGGAGCTCACACAATTACCAAAGGGCAGATTTTAGATAGAACCATTAGGTAGTTCCCAAGTCAATAAAAATCATGACATAACTTCATCACCTTCTCTTACTCTGGTGTTTTTCCCTCAGGCCAGACCATACATGTCCCCTCCTAAAACCAAGAAGACAGAAAACTGATTTTTCTTTTCATGAAGGCAAAATGTTATATGATAACTACAACACATTTCACTGGCACCGAGAGTATAGGTGCAAACTAGGAAGATACACAGCACAGAGCATGTTTAAAGGTAATCTAACAAACATTTTCAAACAAGATTTAAATACTGTGCTCCTGCACCTCCAAACAGGAAGCCTTCCATGCAGCAGGGACTTTTAACATGCTCACCACACAACCCACTCTGCCTGTTCCTGTTGCTGTATGCTGCGTTTCCTTTTGGCACCCATGCCTAACCTACTTCCAAAAGAGAACTGAGGTTGTACGCCCAGTCAAGAGCAGCACGGTGTTGATCAGAGAAGCCTGTCACAAGAGGAAGGGATATAGCTTATAATATGAAAACAGAGAGAAAAAGCAGAGTGCAATTCTAGAGCAGTAGCTTTTAAGGCTGTGTACTTTTTTTGATATATTTTACCTCTTGCAGATGAAATCAATGGGCCTGCACTGTTTCTCAAAATCTAAAGTAGACAAGTCCCTTTTTTTATGGCTTAAAAACATAATTTAGCCTTTGCTGAGCAGACTTATTTCTACACACAAAAGATGCCAGTCAATTACATCGAAACAATTTCATTCAGGTCACTAAACATCAGTAGGTAGCATGATTTAGTGCCAGCAGTGTATTATACAGAAGCACAACAATTTGGAGGTTTGGAATTGAAATGGGAATTGCAACGTAGATGAATATTGATGGTAAGAACATACAGCAGCAGGGAGCATCTCGCACTTACCTCATGACCAACCCATTCCTGACAAGGAATCCTCCTCCCACACCATAAAAACAGCTTTGTATTTTCTTAATTCAAGTTAATTTCTAGCATTTGCATGCCAAGTCCTGTGCAAGTATTCAAGTCATATATGAAGAAAGTTAAAAAAAAAAAAAAAAGAGATTATTACAATTAGCTTCATACTTGTAGATTCATAAAATGTACTTTATTTTCTTGCATAATTTAATGTTTTTATTTAAAACTGACATATTACAATATTATATATTCCTGGCTGTGCTTTTTCTCTGAGAAAGAACTAGGATTGGTGATGACTTATATTTATTGATCCAGAATTTCCAACTTCTTAGCTAACTTAGTGAAAGATGTTGTGATTTGGCCTCTATTCATAAAGGCCTAACTTCTAATACACATCAGAAAAAGGATTTCAACATTTTTGTACAAAAATTAACAAAATTCACACCAGCTTTTATAACTAGAAGCAATTTTAATTGCCCATTTTTTATAGGCATGAAGTTATAGGATATGGGGTAATGGCTTAAAAATGAGAATAGGTTTGGATTAGATTTTTGAAAGAAATTTTTCATTGTGAGACTGGTGAGTACTGGAACAGATTGCCCAGAGAAGTTGTGGATGTCCCATCTCTGGAAGTGTTAAGGCCAGGTTGGATGGAACTCTGAGCAACCTGGTCCAGCAGAAGGGGTCATTGGCCACAGCAGGGTGGTTGAAACTAGATGATTTTTAAAATCCCTTCCAACCTGAAACCTGAATAACTTCTTTGCAGGAAATTGACCTGAAGTTATGTCCTCTGTAACACACACTGTTTTTCTGTACACACTATGGGGCTCCTAATATCAACTTTGAGAAATGAGTTCTAATTAAAAAAATAAACAAACAAAAAGCAGCTGTCTCAACCATCATTACTTATCTAATTCAAAATTGGCATGGTCTGTTGACCAGGAGGCAGCAGATAGTTCTTCCAACTACTGCATTTCTCTGTTCAAAGCAACAATTTATTCTTTACTATAAAAAAAATCATCCCAAAGAATGAGGGCTATTTCTGAGCTGTGATTATTACCTCTTGGCTCATATACTCTGACAACCAGAAGTATTACACTATGAAATTCTTTTTCCACATGATGGATTTCATCAATTGCTCTCTAGCAATATCTAAACTATCATGTTACACCAAGCAAAGATCATCTTTACTCTAAAAGATTTGGAATTATGAAAAGATTTGGTATCCTTTAAAATGTGGTTAAATGCAGTTCATTGCCTTCACACTGCTGCTTTTTTCCTCTACACACTGATAATACAGGATCACATGGTCATATTCAAAGGCAAAAATCAAATGAACCAAACACTTACCATATTGTTCTAGCATAGTTTCAAAGTGGAAAACAAATGCCCTACATCTTGGGGAACATGGAGTGAAACCAAAAGGAACAACTGCAGCCTGCTACCAAAAGCAGTGACTTTCCTAAGTTGAAACCAGCAAAAATCCTTTATGTGTGAAATGGATGGGAATTTCAAAAATATTTCTTTCTGACTCCTTGTTAACCTAAATCACACACTCTTCCAACTCTGTCCTTCATTAGGAACAGAAAACAAAGAAAATATGCTACAAAATTGAAAAAAAAAGTTGTTAGAAAGCTTATTCTGCCAATATTGAAAGACACTTAGATACACCTTGGTTTACTAAGAAAAGTTTCTGATAGCAAATAGTTAATCAAGATAGAACCTACATCATATTAATCACTGAAGAGCTTTAGGTAGTAGCAGCCAAAACAACTGTCACAAATTGTGACAATGAATGTTCCAGTAGAAGCTTTTATTATCACCATCTTGAGCCTTGCACAGCTAAAGCATATTTTACAAACTAGAATATATTTTACTAGTCTATAATATACAGCAAGTCAAAGAGAATTATGTATTCCCTGACTGTAAGTAACCATGTGCTCCTTATATCTGTGAAATAGTGTGCAGGGCCATCTTACAAAGTCTGAAAGGTATATACTCCAAGGGTATATACTAATGACTCTGCTCTAACTTTACCCATGAAGTTTGAATTAGACGTTACTGGCTTTGAGAATTAAATACAGCAGGCAAAACCCATCTCTTAACACAGTAACAACACATTCACTCAACCAAAGAAATAATAATGAGTGACCAAAAAACACATTAGTGTGGGCGCTTAGCAACTGTTTAATATAGACACAAAATTTACAAATCATAACACTTAAATAATGACTCATCAGTAGAGACAAATAAGCAAAACCAGTTCAAATTTTAACCTGCATAATGTAAGAGTTCAGCGATTTTTTTTTTAATCGCAATAACATTATTTCTGGGGTCAAATATAATAGCTTAAAAAAACCCTTCAATCTGCATAGACATTTACCTACATTATTCATTTCTAAAACTGCTTTTCAGTTCAGTAACTTCCACTTACTAGTAACATATTTGATTATAAAACTGAGTTCCTAAACATTCTCAAGACAAGCCCCCGATTCTCATCCATTGTTTTAAAAGCAGGAAGTTTCATGAAGTGTAGGAAGCTGACTACAAGAACGTGCCTGAGTAGCAGCACACTGTTGACATTTCTACAGTCACACACTAGTGAGAACTGATTAGATATTAGATTTGATTTCTGTTTGATTGTGGGTTTTTTTGTATTTTGTTTTATAACCTACTGAAATCTGAGTCTGCACCATGCACTCAACAGTCTCACAGCAAAACAGAAACTGGACAAGGAAAAGACAGGAGACAAAAATTATGTATTTCGCATTCTAACCCCATCCTGCCAGAAAATAGGATGCTGCAAAGATCAGTTATTTTCTTACTCTAAGGGCTCTCTCCATCATGGAATCTGTCAGGGTAAATGAGAGAAATAGTCTTAGGAAACTGAAAAAACAAGGCCAAAAATTGTAATCCAGTAACATACAATAGGTACTTGAAGATTTTCTCCCAATGGATCAATAAACAAGTTCTTAGTAATACACATCTTCCCTATAAGCTCCAAACAAAATCAAAATGTATCTACTTGCCTTCCCCATAATACAAAGCTCCCTCTTATTTGGCCACTTAAAATATTTCTGCTGTTTTACCCTTCTGCTTGGTGTGGTGTTTCTGTTACTGTTTCAAGTAGATGTGCCTCTTCCAAAAGGGAAATTATCAGGGTAACAAGGCTGTCAGTGCTTCCCAGTATGCCAGGGGCACTTTGCAGACTGACAAAGGAGCTAAGAAAAAGGAACGGAAATAATCTTCAAGTCCTGACATGTCTGAGATACAACACATTGCACGTCAAATGCAAATGAAGACTGTACACTTGAATTAGCTTTTATTTTGTTGCAAGGGAAGAGATAGTGAAAATAAATAAATTTCTTTCTACAGGCACCCTGAGGCACTTGGGCAAGCTGTTACTAACCATTCCTTTCTCTGCTTTCCCACCCCCCAACCTGCTACATATTCTCTAATTTTAAGCATGCATTTAAAACTGGTTTGTCATTTTAGCTACTCCACAGGATAGATTAGGATCCGCTTTAGGACCTTTTCATTTACTGAACAATCAAACAAAATAAAAGGTTAATAGTTCAATCATAGCTACAAGGAGAAAGGATCAGAAGTCATTCCTGGTATAACCTCATTACTTCATAGACTCAGCTTTTAGTGCCTGTTTTATACATAGCATCTATGAAGTAAACAAAGCATAAGGGCTTTCAGGAGATGTTATACATTATAATGAAATATATCAGAATAATTCCTTTTTTAAAGCACATTCCTCTGTCTCAACTTCATGATTTAAATAGGACACAGTAAAGAGTAAATAATATATATTACAAGAGTGGTAGTCTGGCTTGCTTCCTTTGAGCATAGGTGACATTAGGTTAATTGGTTTTAATGCTGAGGTGAAATTTCTCTATTAACTTCTGTTCTTGTTGTTGGTTTTCTATCCCTGCATTTACTATAATACGATTTACTGAATTAAGAAAACTATTAAAAAATCTGAATTAGCTAGATTTTCCTGTGTGGGAAGAGGAAGGTCAAAGACATACCAAGTGATGCTGCAAGCCTTCAGGGCAGCCAGGAAAAGAAGCTGTATTCCATTACAACAAAACAAAACAAAAACAGTGGGAAAAAAAAGAAATCAAAACAAACAAACAAAAAATCCCCCAAACAATACTTTGGGCAACCTATGCAGCTCTGTGAAAGAATAAGAGATAGCTGAAGTCAGACCTCGCTTGCCAGCAGGCAAAGTTCAAGTGCTCACTGATGTAAGGTCACATTGAAATAGATTGCACTTGAGATGGAATCTTCAGTGATTTAGTTGAACTTTATGTTCCAGATGTCTTTACGTAAAGGTGCTCTTCTGCAACACTTACAAGCTGTGACAGACGTGTTTTATAACCCCTGTGTTTCTGTAAAGGCCCTTACAGGAAAAGATTTAACACAATGGAGATTTTGTCCCGTATTTTCACATTTGCTGTAGAATTGCTCTTAGACATATTTATTCAATAAGCAGGCACACCTGTTACACTTAAATGCAAGAAAGCTGGGTTTATTTCCAAGAACCCACTGTGCTGATGAAAGGTTAGTTACACAAATCAGTTTGACAAATACCAAAACTGATGAAAGCTGCTGTCCTTTGCATGATGTGTTTCACTGTATGATGTGTTTCACTGTTACAAGGTACTGCAGATGGGATGAGCACTTCTGTGACATTTGGTCAGTCAATACGTTTCAGAAGGGAAACGTGGGCAAGAAATGGTCAGTTTTATTTACAAGGGTGTACAAGAAACTTCTCCCAAACATACTGCCTCCAAGAGGCACAGGCTGTGGCTCCTGCCCTATTCTTACAAAACACTGCTGTGTATTAACACTTACAAGGCCTTTATTTATTAACAACTGAGGCCTTTGGGCATCTGCACTTCAGCAGCTCTCACTCAGGCAAAAATTTATTAACTTCAGCATGCAGCATCCTAGCAGAACATTACTATCACCCTCTCTCATCATGCAGGTAGTTTGATCATCACAGGATATCATCACAGGGAGCATAAATTATTTTCTCTTCTAGACAGAGAAAATCAGGAGGTATTACAAATGTGAGATAAAAATGAAGGATATCTACACAAACCCCCTTTTTTGTAGTTTTCATTACAGGGCATATGAGGAATAATGAGAGGATAGCTATATTTCTTTGGTCTACTGACATAAACAGTAAAGAAGGATAGGAATTTTATAAAGCAGGGTAATTTGCAGGGCATTAAACTATGTTAATGCAAATAAATGAAAAGTAGGAAAATTTAGGTTAAATATTGTAAAACACTGGCAAGTAGGTCATATCTGTTTTACAGAGGAACTTTGCCATTTGGGACACATAAGCCAGCACACCAAAGCCATCAAGAATTTGTGGAAACACAGGTATGAATTAGATAATCTAATATTTTTAGAATAATCTCAATTCTTAGACCATATGAAAATGAGGCCTAGTTAGCAGTACCAATGTTTCTAATATTTGCCATTCTTTTTGCAACCAGCTCAGTTTGGAAAGTTGAAGTCCTTTGAATACAGACAACAACATTAATCACATATCATATTGTACCTTGAGATGGATATCCATTCCTTCTCTCCTTCACACAGGTTGAGAAACCATTAAAGAGAACAAAGCAGAAAGGCACAGCCTGTCAAACTGCACAGCGCTAGAAAGGATATCACACTACTGTTGCTGGCTTCTGTCTTTTCCAGCCTGTATGACAGATGAAAAATTTCATTTTTGTGACAAAAGTAGTAATGAGGATAGAAAATGGCACAACATGAATCCAGCTTTCTGACAGGGCTCATAATGAGAGTCAGAATTGTGCAAAGTTAATTTAATCCCATCACAGCATTAGAACTAAACTCACAGGGGACTTGCTTATACCTATAATTTCCTATATGTTCTCTAAGAGCACAAAGCTTATGTGGAAAAAAGACACAAGAGCAGAATTTTGGAACTAAAAAGGGCTGCACTATCATAAAATAATGTGGAGACTCTGCTAGAAGATCAGTTTCAAGCCTCAGCATTGTAAATGCTGCTAATTGCACCCTCGTAAGTGAATGCATACTAGTACAAGCATTTCTTCATGTACACAACTGATAAAACACAATTGAAAGGTAGATCTCCTCTGACCTAGAAGGTGGAGGCAACTGGCTCTACCATTTGAAGGCAGATGTACTAGCATCCATTTAGGAACCTTGTTCCTGTTAGACAGTAATGCTGTGTGGTATTCCCTAAACAGCAATATGCTATTTTTAATTATTATTTTAAAAGTTGTGTGGATTTTCGAGTTCACCTTTGAGTTTTTAGAAACTATTTTCAGAACTATCACCATCTTTCTTTTCTTTCAATCAGCTGTTGTAAACGAGATTTCAAAATTTTAAGTACATAAAAAACAGTTCTTTAAACAATGTTTAGTTTCTAAGAGTGGAAGAGTATAGTTTCTAAACAGTGCATACAGAAAACACTGTAAACAAAAATAATGCAAAATTAGCTGGCACATTGCCAGGTCTGGAAATGTTCTTATTTTGGGGAATAGTCTCAGTTAGTACTGGAGGAATTCCATCTCATATGATCCCCCAATATGGGAATCTTTTGCTCCGGATATGTAAAAATATCTAGGATAAAATACTCTCCCACTCATTACTTTCCTTCAGTCTCATTATTCAACTGATATTGAAAATACACATGGGATTACAAATTAATCCCTTAGTTAAAAAAAAAAGGGCAGAAATCTAGGTTTACCTTGCATCCTAGCAAGCTGCATAAAGCAGAAGTTATTAGTAAGTCTACACAACAAAATGGGTAGCAAGCAAGGTTGGCTCCTGCTGTCAAAAGTAGTTTATTAGACTGGACTGAAAGTTGCACAGACCCACCCAGTTCCTCAGATAGAAACCACATGGGGCTTGTCTGGAAGCACAAGTGGGCCACTTCCACTCAGCACATTCTTCGCATGTGAAAAGGGCTACTACTTCTATGGATTGCAAAATCCTAAGCGTAATTATTGAAATATATAATTTTATAGATAATCTTTAAAAAATCAAAGTTCTGTAAAATGGGACTGAGAGGATATACGCTGGGAAAAATCTAAGGCATATATGTAAGACAAGATCTTTCATGACTAAGTTACGACAAGACCAAGCATAACTCACTGTTTCATGACCAAGCACAATTCATGTTTCCATATTTTATTTTTGCAAAACTTAGCACTATAGAGAGAAAATGCTGTTGAAGAAAGCAATTACCTTAATGCAGAAGATTTAGTCTAGGGGATATATTATTAGGGAAAGAAAATCATATCAAATTATTTTTAATGGGGGCTTTTAATCCCTTATTTACCTATTGAGATAATAATTAAAGTAAATATCATAGATATTTTCAAAATCTAGTATGGTTTTCTTCTTGTAAGAGCAACATGTCCCTAGTGCAAGGCAATACTTTTTTCTTCAGAGAATAATATTTCTTCAAATATAAAATACAAAAGAAAAGCCCAAATACTATACTTTCAGTTATTTTCCTCTATTTCAGAAGACATTATTTCTGTGACTCCTTCCTGAACCACAGTCACTCATTTATTTTAAGGCTACAGGTTACCAGAAAAGCCAACTAACTGGCACAAAAAAATCTTTACATACTAGAAGGATTCAAATTCTGTTGGAAATATAAACAGAACTATAAATACATATAAGTTATGGTTTATATACCCTTGTAAAAGAGTAGGATGCACAAAGAGTGACAGCAAATCACTTATTTGCAAGCCTACTCTAAGGGTAACAAAGCATTCTCTCGACTGTACTGTCAAAGTTTTGAGCATCTCATTAACTTTTGCAGCAGTAGGTTTGAAAAACAATAAAAGTAGCAGACAAGGAAGGAAGAACTTAAGTAACAATGATATTATGTAGGTTATTAATATTTCTCTGAAGACCTAGAAACCAGCTGCAGTCATGTAGCTGGGAAGACACAGGTGCAGAGGAAGCACCATGAGAAACCATAAGGAGAAGATGACTGACCTAGCATCCCATCACACCACTACTTCAACTAATGGAGAAACAAGCTATACAGTACTCTTTGCAGTTTATTTACCCTTTAAAGTTTTATTTGACTCCTTACATATTTTGCTTGCATTTGCACAATGAATGAGCTGGACTTTCTAGGACACAGAGGAGGCAGGAAGGTGATTTGTTTAAAATCTTTCAATAAAAGAATGATAACAAGCATGAGGAGTGCTAATTTTTTCCACATGAACTCATTTGAACTGCAGGAAAAGTCTTTAGATACCCTTAATAAGTTTTTTGTACTCCTTAGTCCTACAAAGGGACTGCAGGAAAAGTGTTTCATGTGGAAATGGTTGTGGAGCTATTAAGGCCTGGAAGCAACAGTCTCCAGGACATGAAAGAGATTGTAACCACTAATAGTATTGGCCTTGGAGCAAGAGGCAAGCACTGAAGAGATAACCTCTATCACTCTTCAGTGCTTCCAGAGGTTTCAAACAAGCACGTGGCACAGTATCAGTATAAGAAAAGAAATCTTCAAATACCCCACCCTAAACATATGGGTAAAATTTATTTTTTGTGACTTTCACCTCCCAGGATATGACCAGTTGCTTTCACCTTCCAAGAGATGACCAGTTGCTACTGGTCATTGTAGCAAGATCTCATCCTCTAGGATTCCTACAGCAGGTCAGTGGTATTTTTGCATGACAGAATATTATGTGCTGAGCAAAGTGAAACTTACACTAAAAGGTTAAGAGCTATAGTATACAGATGTAAATAGAACTGGACACCTCTATTTTGTGTTATTCAGAATATTCAGATTCTTTTATTATTATTTAGTTAGTTCAAGAAGAAAACTTTTTTTTTTTTTTTGAGGTGAAAGGGGCTGTAGGCAAGCTCTATATGTGTCATACACATACTCAGGCTTGGCATTTCACTGTAGAGTGAATGGTGGAACATATACAGCTTCCCTGACACAACCACACTGGGACAGCTGCCAACCAAACCAGGTCATAAACAGTGCCCCAGCCCTAAATTCCAGGGGATGTTCCACACCTCATACTGTCCATTCTCTTTTAGGACCAGGAAATGTTTATAAGTCCAAAAAAATGCACATTGGTAAATATATAAAAATCTTGTTCTTCTAAATAAGTTGGTATAAAGTGTCATCTGTGCCTACACACACAAACACAAAGATAAAAATTAAATTTCTGAAACTGCAGGCATAAAGTGTATAAGACATCCATTAGTAGGAGCAATGTATTAATAAAAGCATAAATTCAAGTTTCAAACCATCATGGGTACCTCCACACACACTTTCCAGTGTTGCTTAAGAATCCCTTAAAATGTTTGAGGAAGCTGAGTTGATGCAGAACTTCAAGCACAGGGGTTGGAGAAGAAGAGCAAAGAAGTCAACACACGTCTGAGGGTTATAGGGCTCGTGCTAGGGGACCCACACAAGGCCCTCTGCAAATGTGCAGGGGAAGGACAGTCCTGTGAGCTGGGCAGAGACCTCATCCTGTGGCTCTTGCCACAAAGAGTAACCCTGCAGTGCAATCACTGTACACAAAGGGAAACAGGAGCAAAAAAGACAGTTTCAGAAGATGTGTGCATGGATGGATCAAGGAAAATTACAGAGGATTAAAAAAAAAAATATATATATATATATAGCTACACACAAGTTTAGAAAGAATGAAGGGTTGTGCTGTAGATGTTTTCATACTATTTCTAAGAATGATGTCTTCTTCCACATACTCTGAAGTCGAAAGCAGAGAACAACAGTAATTTCTGATGATAATTGTGTTCCTGGAACACCAAATATTGAAGCCAGCATAATATTCAATCAACTTATTTCTTCCAGTTCTCATGATGCACTATGCAATAAAATATGAAAACTCAGACTTCTATGGCTTTATGATACTGTCATGCCCATTGTCTGTTTTTTGTCCAGAAATGACTCTTGTAGCTTTAAGCTAGGCCCAGAGAGGCAGTGGGGAGAAGTACCACGAAATTTGTCTGCAGCAACTGCACTTGCTCCTCCACATTTCCTCTCCTTCACGACTGTGCTTTAGAATATGAGAGACTGAGAGCATTTTTTTCTCCCTTGCTTTTAAACTAGCTGCTAGTTCATCAGTGGAGACAAAAAGTTTTTCTCTTGACTGTGACTTCCTCAGAGGAAGTGTTCAGAGTTCCAGAGGAGCTGTTCAGCTCTGCTCCAATCCACAAGACTGGAGCCCCTGGCCAGCAAACACCAGCAGGGAGAGGCCCTCTTGGACACTGCCCCTCCCAGCTCCCAGTGAGCCACACCCACAGACAGGACTTTGGACTCTGGATCTCTGAATCTACCACCTCTTCAGAACAACGAGAGGTCCCACTGTTCACTATTTTTCATGAACCAGCTGGGGGAAGGGGCATTAAAATCTGCTCTTTAGAGAAGACCCCTTCCGAGGTTTGCCCCCAAAATTTGCCCCAAACTCACTAACTCAAGTGACTCAAGCACTTATATTTTTGAGCAGTTTAGGTTTGTCCTAGGTTACAATGTAAGGCGTACCCAAATTATGTATTCTATCACCATCTTCAGGGGCTGTTGGAACCAGGTGGGGCAGTGTTTCCCTTGCCTCCTCCCTCTGGACTATCTTCTGTTAATGGGCCATCAAGGCCTTGCTCCCCTCTGGGAGCTCTCTCTGATTAATGGGCAATCAAGGACCCACTGCAGGACTCATAGAGTGATATCAGCTCATTGTGAGATGCTCCGCCCAGGGGGAGGAGCCAACCATTCCCACCTGGATATAATCTGAGATTTGGGACAGCACAGCAGGCTTTACCCACTGGATTTCCAGAGGACAAGAGTTGCCAGACCTTTCTACAGGATCACTGCTTCAACAAAACCGCTTCATCTAGACTGCTACCACCACCCTAACTAACAGGGTGTCAGGTTGTATTCTCTGTCAGTGGTTTTTTGTGCTATTGCTTCTATTTTATTTTACTTTTCTTTTCTCTCCTATTAAATTGTATTTCTGACTTAGAGTCTCTCACTGGTTTTGCTTTCAAAACAGCACAAGGTTATGTGTGTATGGTTTAGTAATGGGAAATGGAATCATTCTTAGAATAAATTCCACCTTTTCCTTGAAGTAAATATTCAATATATGTGAAAAGCATCTGAAAGTTTCACTTTGCCTGTCATTGAGGACAATGGGAGCAACACCATGTAATCTACCAGCCTATAAACCCAGAGTAGCTCATTGGCCTCTGTGCGTTTTACTGCAACTCTTCCCATGATCCTCGCCTACAAATTCACCCTAAAAGCATTGACTTTTAACTTCACTTTTTTTTTTCTTTTGGCAAAATACAATGAGCCTTTGAACAGCACTAAAACCCAAATGGTGCTATATCCCTAAATACCTTAACCTTGGTCTCATATGTTGGTAGGCTAATTGAAAACAAATTTCTTCCCCTGCTTGTCATAATCCAAATTGCTCACCTCATTATCTTTACTTCTGCTGCTTAGTATCATATTTGACTTCAAAAGAGACAGTGAGTCCATGGGCTGTTTCTGACCATCTGTTACTATACTGCATTAAAAGCAAATGTTCACTAGTTTTGGTCTCCTGCCCAAAATCTCTCTTAAAAAAAAAAAAATCACAATATACATAGAAGCACTTCATTTGAGCATGTTTTGCAAAGTTAATGTGAGTGTGCGTTTGTGTTCCTGAATGAACTGCTACACAAACAGTTTATGCTTGCTGAATACAAAATTAATGGAGGAATAGAGAAGGTTTAGGACTGGGGAGATGAAGGAAGAAGAAGACTTGGGATAAGGAACATAAAACAGCTGCCTCTACAGGAGCACCTTCCTTCTCCCTCTGGTTTCTGCTGCCCTTCTATGCTTTAAGGAGGATTGGGCTGCTGATTTGCCTCAATTTTCTCTCCAGGTTTACTGTACTGAACTCCCTGCACTGAACCTCTTGGCATGGGACAATATGACTGAAGTACTTTTGGAGACCTCCCCAGCCACTACACCAGTGCCTGCTCCATTAAGCGTGGATCTCATACCCACAAGAAAAGCTAACATTTTCATAGCAAGAGTCAGAAGCAAATAAAGTCTTATTAAGCTTCTCCTCCCTCAAGGTTACTCTCTCAAGCTAATGACAATATATGAGATAAGTACTGTCAACCCCTGCAGGACACATTAAATTCCAGTTAAATACAGATTAGATGAGTACTGCAAAAATCATAGTTATGAAGGGTACATCCCTTTAACTATCTGGCATCCACTGCAAGGCCAGAGCAACAGCAGGTGCTTCTGTTAAAAGATGAACAGCAGCAAGCAAGGTTTAGATGAAGGTCACATTTCTCACAGTATCCTTCTGGAGGGAAAAAAAAAATGGATCGGATGACTAAGAACAAAGGAAAAAAACCCAACCAAACAAACAGAAACAAACAAAAGGAAACAAAACAAAACAACAACAACAAAAAACCCCCATGAGGTACAGAAAACAGTTGAATAAGAAAAATGCTTTATAGAGAGGGACAAGAGAAATTATATGGAATAGTCTTTATATTCAACTGTTGTAATTTTTGACAAGTACAACCAGCCATAACCCACAGTTGCCATAATCCATCATGGGATAGATTCTTTAGAGTGTACTGCTGGATGGAGAGTCACTTACCCTGCAAAGGCAGCAAGAAAAATGTTGGACAAGTAAGCTTCCTGAACACACTTAAAACTGATAAGATAAGTAAACATGAACACAGGAGTGATGAAGTGTCTGCACTACTATCTGTCTGTAAAAGGAAAACATGCTCTTGGTTGGAATTAGTGATTGAATTGCTCAGACTGGCAGCAGTCTTAGAGAAAAACATTCAGCAACAACAACAAAAATTATGTACTTACCTTTGCCCAAGATTCCCTTACGTTTCAGGGCATAAATTGCCATTAGAATCTCCAAACTCTATGGTGCACACATTTTAGAAAAGTGTTATGGAAAACATGAAGACAACGTCCATGGGAAAACTTACAGGAACAAAATATCATCACCAACACAAATACAGTTAATTTCTTTCTGTAAGGCCACTGCGCATTTTTAGCACCTACATTGAAATATGTCCAGAAAATCCAAATATTGTCTATATAGCTACTTGAAGATAATTTTACTTGATATCTGTACTTGTATTTTTAGATGCACTCTGCTCTTTCATTTTTCTTTTTGGGAAAAGTGAGGGAGAAAGACATAATGAGCACCAGAATTTTTTTTCCTCCTTTCTCCTCACTCCATACCCAATATGCTCATCATTCAACAATACACAAAAGCAGATGCTCCATTTCTGTCAACTCATATATTACTACTAAGTCCATTCATCAACCACAGGATGCTCAAGACAACAACTCTGTTATTAACTAACCAGCTTCTGTCAAATGATTTTACCAGAGTTACTAAATTCACTCTGATTTTCTTCCACATGAAAGACTGCATCAGCAACTAAACAAGGAACATGGCTGCTGGTGAAACTGCTCTTGAGGAAAGAGGATCATCCACCTGTAGAGCAACAGTGCCACTCACACACCACAAGCCAACAACTCAGTTAAAAAAACGCTCAGAAGAGACAAACCCTCACATGCAGTTATTAACCCGCAGCTGGTAACATATTCAGAGCAGTAAAATCACTGACTTCTGTAGAATAACTCTGATTAGGACACAAAAATCCCTCAGCTAGTTTAAACATATATCTTAACTATATCCTCCACTGCTGCTGAAGTTTCTGTAAAGATTTCCCTCCTATCCCACCCACAATCCCGTGAAGTCATAGTGAGGTTAGACTTGTCACATGAACAAGACCATAGATACAGCTTCTCTGCTGTGATTTATAACCCCACCTAGAATTATATAAAATTATATAGAATTTTAAACCTGCCTGAGCCCTTCAGGCACCTCAATTTAAAATGGAAAATGTTGAAAGTAACTTCACTGGTGTGCCGATTTGCAGGTAGGTAATTTTATTTCAAATCACTGCAAAGAGCTGCAGCAGAAAAGACATGCAAGCTGTAGAAATTGGCACTAGTCTAGTCTTTGGAACATATCTCTACATTTAATATACAATAGTAAAAAGCCAAGACAATGCATCAAACCAGGAAATAAGCAGCAATAGTTCATCAAAAAATGGCATATCATATTCCTTTTCTCCCTACTATTTACCCCCAATTCCCCACAAAGAATTACCCTCAAGAAAAAGGCATTTACAGCATTGCACACCATGAAAGAAAGTCTCAGCTCATGGGGCCTCTACTTCTTCATACTGAGGATAAGAAAAACCCAATCCTTTTGCTAACTGAAAAAGTTCCAGGGACATTTATGGACCTGTATGTAAAACTCAGCAACTTGAATTGCATCCAGAAAAGTCTTAGGCTCCACAGGTATCAAAGTAATTTTTCATCAGCTTGAGGCTGATTTAAAAGGTTTAGTACAGAGCACAGCATGTGTATTACATTAATCAAATCTGGACATGAGAGGCAGGCATTTGAGTTTAGGCTTGTGCAGAAGGAATTCTTTCCTCCTCTTTATTTCAGAGGAAGAAAGGCAAGTTGCAGTGGCCACTGGAGGGCCAACCAGGAGCTTGGGATAGCTAGGTAGGACCATACCTTCTCATACCAGCCTTGCTAAAACAAACCTGGGCCATACATCTGTCTCTACATGTTCATTAAGAAGTGAATATAAAAGAAATACTTTCTTCTTATTTTTGGGAAATAAAATGATACTGGACTGGAATCAGACTTTTAAGTGGAAACCTTAGGTATTTTGGAAGATTATTCAATTTATGTTACAAAGGAATCAAGCATAGCTTTATCTTAGGTAAATTCAGAACAACAGGCAGTTGATTCCACCACTTGTACAACTAGCATCAGTTTGGACATTTATGCATGTCCAATGTCCACTATGTATGTCCTGCTACAGCTCAGGCCAATTGCCTGAAGGCCATGGAGGCTGTTAGAGGCCAGTGAGCATTGTTAGAAATTGTGGTACTTCCATTACGTCCCATCACAGCTAGAGGGGAGGATCAAGTAGAAAGAATCAAGAAAACTGGTACAGACAAGAACCTTGGCTGGCTCCAGGTTTTGATGATGAGAAGAACCAAGAATGAGGAAGCAAAGAGTTGGTGTACCTGCTTACAGTTTCCTTAAGTATTAAAGCACAATCTCAATGCAACTGAAAAGCCAGAATCTCTTCTTATAGCTATTTTTGGCTACAGATGTTACCAGCCTCACTTCTGGTTTTTTGGGGTTGTTTTAAGCCTGAAGGAGTCTTTACCTTGGTTACAGCTCACATTTGCTGGTTTCACAGATCATGAATACATTCTACCAATACATCTTGGCAACTGTACCAGATTGTATTGCTGCAAGCATGGACTGTGATAACAAATGGTTCATTGTACTCCTTACAATAATTTAGCTAGGAATAAGTGTTCCAATATTTTTGGTGTAATAAGTAAGAACTGCGCTTGAAAGTTTAATTTGCTTTTACGAACATCAGCTTATTGATTTCTAAAATTAATAAATTCTAAAAATAAATTTCTAGGGTTGCCCCCCAAAAGTAGCTTTTTCTCCCTCTGAAAGGATACTATGGGAATTGTGACCTTTGTCTGAACTAGATTCTGGAATTACATGGTAAACCCAGGAGTTAGGCAAAGCCTGTCTTTCAAAGTCTACATTTTACTGCCATCTCTCTTATGTATACCAAATAGTACCTTACATTACCCACTATTGTTAATGTATTTCCCTACAATCTAAGTATTCTTTTAGATTTCCTCTCTTTTGTAAAAATGTATCAATAGTATGTTTTTATACTTACTGCTCTTTTCTATTCACCCGTACTGTATTTTTAAATTTAGGCAATCAACTACCATAGAGGTCTTAGCCATCAACAAGTCAGTCAAAGGAAAATTCTGAAGCAAAAAAATTCTTACACCTTTACCTTATCCACATACTGTCTCAAAAATCCACTTGAAATTCTCCTAATATACTAATTCACACATGCACTTACAATTTATCATTTGCAAAAATATCAGATTACAATTTTCAGTCATCTTTCTTGTCATATAAACTTTTTGGGGTTATTCTGAATTTTTGTATAAGTCATTCATGTACAGAAAATGAGCAGTAACATATAGAACAGCTCTTCCCTTGCCATTTTTCTAATTACACAACAGGCTTTCAGAAGCATTTTGTTACCCTTTCTGATCAGACAAATAAAAATAATAATTTAAAAAAGTTTTAGATGGTTATTTCATATAAGAGAGAAAAACTGCAATGAAATTAAGTGTATGTGGTACAATCATCTTTACTGACAGAGTGTTGCTTTCTGAGGTCAGAAAAACATCTGAAATAGCTGCCTTGCTTCCATTTCACACATCCTTTAGCCAAATCTAACAGCCAAGTCCTATCTCTAATCTTCCAATCCTCCTATACTACTGCTGAGGGGTTTCTTTCTCCCCTTTCAAAGATCCAGAGACATCCATCTGTATTTTGGAAATGGACACAATTTCAAGATTGAATCCTTCTTTAAAGGAAACAATTTACTTCAAACAAAAAAAATCCTCATATATCTGATACAAATTCCATGGGATATAAAGTTTTAAAGTGCTAGAAGGAAATAAGTGCAGCACAAATTTGGGATGACATTGTGGGATACCATAAATCAGACTTTGTCTCATAACAGGTCATCTTTCACTGAGTAAAAGTTTCATGTTCTCAGCTTGGAAGTCCTAAAAAGCAGAGCACATGTCTAACTTTCCCCATTATGTCTGAACTGTAGAGTGAAAAAGGCAAGGTTTCAGAAAGCCTTCCTACTTATTTGAACACTCTAAGTGTTACAGTGAGATAAGATATATCATAACACTAAACCAGGCCCAAGCACCTTTACAGAATAGTTTTTAGAACACTTATTTAAATAATAACTCCATTTTTCTTGAGAAAATTCTGTCTCCAAACAGTCTGGCATACTGCTGCTCATACTCCTTACATAATTTCCATGTGTGGCCACCTGAAGCAGAGTAGTTTGCAGCAAGAGCTGATGCAGCTGATGTGGCTCCAGGTTACAGGCATAATTTGCAGCAGATCTTGCATAGCTCTCGTGTAGCACAGACTGTGTAAATTGTTAAACTGGCTCCTCTCCTGTTTCTTGAACTAACTGAAGCACTTTGAAAAACCTCAGCCAGAAGAGGTAATCTCAGAACATGAGACCAGCCACCAGCCCTCCCAATGTTTTTTTTGGTTTCTCATAGAACACTCAAGGCTCAGGTACACAACCCATGTTTTGCACAGTGGAGAAGTAAACCCATTGTTGTTCTAAGCCACCTTTCATACCCCTCATGATGTCGTCTAAAGCCTGGACTAACACAGCCAAAACTGTGTATTAAATCAACTTAATTACTGTTACAACTTATGGAATAGTTCTGGGTCCCTCAGAATGTCCCTCACACGAGCACAAAAACCTACACGTGACTGCACTGCTTCACAACTTCCACAGCATTCATGCTGGAATGCTTCTTTAGAAAATAAAATTCTTGAGTACAAGGCTAGAAAGAGTATGGCTTCAAGGAGAAACCAAATATTTCTTTCTCTTTGGCACACGCTGCAGAGCTAAAGTCAGCACAGTCAACTGATTAGATAGAGAAGTGGAAGTGAAGCACTTCCTCGAATTAAAATGTCATCCTTCCACACTTTTCAAACGCTATTTTCTGAGGAATCATTCTAAAGAAAGACTGGCAGTTTTTCCTTTTTGAGGTCCTTGAAGATAGCAGAAAGAGCAATATTTTGTAGTCCATAGGGAGCTTAGACACCAATCTGCTTTCTGTATATACAGTCTCACAGATTGAAGTGCCAAACAGATGAAAGTAAATTTCTGATAAGGCCCTGTTCCTCAGTCCCTCTTGGACTTTCTGAACTGCCCAGCTGTGCACCTCATGGAAAGATGCAGAATACAGATTTGACTTTAAAGGCTGACTTTGCTGGAAGCCAATGTCACAGATCTTCAGTCTTATGTTGTTTAATTTATTCTTAATATTCCTGAGTGGCCTCTGAAGACTTATTTCAAATAATAATTTAAGATTTCACATACTAAACAAATATGGGAAACTTAGTATTAAATGTCAGCTTTGCTTTTTTTCAATTGCATGCACTGCAAAGAAACATAAGACCAGAATGCAGCATCCATATAGTGCATTGTGCAAAGGGCATTTGAAGCAGTGGACATCACTCAGCAGCTGACAGCAGGAGACTTGTATCACAGGTGAACAGCCTCTAAGTGCTCAAAAGTAAAGTGCTTCCACTGGACAGCTACTGTTTAAGAGTTTAAAACAAAAACAAAAAGCTGTGGTAGTATTTCCTGTGCCATGCAGTTGGATTAATGCAAGGTACTCACTGTATTTGCCATTTTGCATAACCCAACATATACTTCTTGGACCAAACTATTTCAACTGGGCTCACTGCTGCTAAAATAATTTACAGCTACAGAAATAAAAGCTGTAAATGTGGTTTTGACAGAGTAATACAACATTAAGCTTTCTGTGACGGGAACTGGAGATGTTGAATATTTCTTAACATACTCAAAGTGATTCCAGTCACTGGATCTGTAATGTTGCTCACTTATTATTAAATGACAGTCATGAAATCCTTATTTTTCCTTGAGTTTTATTCATTATGAAGCATAGCTTCATTTGATTCAGGGTTTCTTGGGTAAGGGTTTTTACTTTATATGCTTACATTGAACCAAACCAGGCATTAACTCTCTGAATTTTCTGGAAGCAAAACCAAAACTTTTATTTGATCGCATTTTTACCTACTTCATTTATGGAGAATGAAATATTTGCTCCTTCAGTCAAGACCAAAATATTTAAGTGTTTTTTATTATTTCAGATGTCTTGAGACACATTACTTCAGCTATAATAAGACCATCACACACCCCAGCCCACTCTGCTACTAGAAATCAATCATTTATTAAATTTGGCAGATTACAGCAATTTTTTCCAGCATATTGGCAAAATACAAAGTACAAGGATTTAAAGTATATCAGAAGCACAACTACTCTGGTGCATGATGAACTTGTCCTAATGATCTGCACTGCTCTGTACCCACTATTCTGGCTATCAGAGCTCCAGTCTTCTCTGTTGCATTGGCAGAGATTACTGCTGCCAGGAACAAAAACAATGCAGGGAGGGAAGAGGATTCAAGTGGATAACCCTCCTGCCAGACAGCAGAACATGCATGAACAAACATACAGTGGCCATGGTCTTTAATTCCTAGGCTCAGTCCAGGAACATTCCTCTGCAGCTCTTGGCAAAGGGCATCCCAAAACTGACCTCTCCTCAGGCACTATTATGAAGATTTGTAATAGAGAAGTTCTATCTGACTCTCCTACATCTGCCAAGTGCTTTTGTCACACACTCAAAAACAAAATTGCCAAACGAAGTTCAAAACTGAATTCTTCATCCTGAAAGTATTCCTTATTAATAATACTTGTTAGCAAAAAAGAAAAAAATGGGCCTGCTTCTCCAATCACTTATGCATGTGAGCAGTCTTAAAAGTACAAAAAGACAAGATTTAGTCAGGGATTTTCATTGCATACTTGCTTTACCAGCTTAACAGCATAGGGATAAATCTTGGCTAAGTATTTGACCTCACAGATATTCTCTCTCCAATGCAATATTAAATAATCTCCCAACCAAACTCACTTTGAAAGGTTCGTGGTACAACATGCCTTTCTAGGGTTTGATTTTGTGGTTTTACTTCTTTTAAGTTAAGCTATATTACACATCCCTCTTTTTACTCTGAGGAGTAGGATTTTTCTGAAAACAAGATTCTTATTGCATTTTTTGCCTCCAGGCAGTAAAAGAATATTTTACTGCAAGTTAGTCAAGCCTGCAGCTGTACCAATTTTTTATAAAACTGTAAATTTGTTCCCCTTCCAAAGCAGAAATCCATTTCTTAAATGACGTGTAGTTCCGTGTTTTGGATCAGCTGTGATTCTGTACACTAATCTGCAATCATGCCTGCACTCAAACACTGTATATTTTGTATATTGCTGTAAAAAAGTAGTGTTGTGTTAGACTAATAGGATTTTCATTTCACGGTTCATTTAGATGAAGATCTACTTATGGATCCCACTGCAGCTTAGCAGACAGGATACTCTCCAGACTATTTGTTCAGCTGTAGTCCCTTCCCATCACTTGGTCCTAAGATACTTCTACTGTACTCTTACCCCTACTAACCGAACGACAGAGTGAATGGCATTTAAGGTCTTATTTTTTAAATGTCCTACTGTGCAAGCACTGTAACTCTTTGTTAAATGTGTGCAGTTATAAAGAGATGCCAGCAAAGCTTATACCTAGGTGAGGAACAGTCCCTACAGAAGATTGAAGTGTATGAACATCTGTCCAAGTGCTTGATGATTTGAGTTTGTTTTTTAAATAAGGTTGCATTAGCAACAGAAAAAACATCCAATACTGTTAAGATTCAATACAGAAAAAGTGTGTAAGCCCTTTTTAATGAACATATTGAAGACTAATAAGATGTGTTTACTATTCAAGCCCTTTACAAACACACTGTGTGTAGACACTCCCTGGAAGATAAATGTTTACCATGGGCCACTTAACCTTCACACCTAAATCTTAGAACAGACACCGTAATACAAAAGTGGACCAGGAACAGGTCATGTCATTTGGTCTCTGCTTGTTGAACTTGTAGATGTCCTAAAACAGCAGAGGTGTTTGTGTAAGGCTGTTCTGCAAAGTTTCAGTGTGGAAAATTGATTACACATCTGTACTGCTCCAGAACAAAAGTTTGCTGGTAGCTGACAGCTTCTCTATCTGCTTTACCTTCCCTGCTGACCTCTACCAGTGCTCCCCAAGTTACCATGGGGTATCCCCAGGATTGTCACCTATCTGTGTAAGCAAGGAATACTACACCCATTTACTTTCCCAACCCTTTGAAGTTTGGTTTTAAAGACAAAGTTTTCCTACATGCATCTGAATCCCAGTGGTGGCCAACACCAAGGAAAAGATGGACTTTTCAAACCATTCAGAATTCCAGTTTGAGACAGACTTCACAAGCACCACAGCAGATCGCCTCAAGACCTATCAGAAGAAAGTGGATTAGACTTCCTTATCACAACACTTCATTTTCTACAGATAGTCTACACAGGCAGAACAAATCTCAGCTTGAGGCACACATCTTCCACATGGGCCTGCCATGCCCGTGCTAATGCAAGAGACTGAGACTACAGAATATAAATTATTTTTTCAGCTTCTAAAAGCCTACACCTCCATCTGGCCCTTAGTAATCAATCCATTACTCTTGCAATATAATTCCTTAGGAAAACAGGCATTTTTTCCCTCTTAGTGTAACAGGTACATATTTTTCTCAATCTTAATTATGTCTTACAAAACACGTTCTCTTTATCTTGGTGGTTTATGCTTTACACACATTATTTCTGCAACCAGAGTCCCAGTACTTAAGAGTAGTGCACGACCTCATCTCCCAGGGAGCACAGGAACAAGTCCTTAATAGATCTGTGTTTTGGAAAGACACAAGAAAATGCTGAGAAATGAATTGTGCCACACAGCTCTCAATTAGCCAGCTAAATTTGGGTGCTTCTGCACAGAACTATTTGTCACTAAGCTGAGTGGCCACGTTTACTGTTCAGTGCTGTGCATTTCATGCAGTCCCTTAAAAATTTTGTTTTCTGAAAAAAGAAAAGTGTACTATAGAAAAAAAATCAGCAGCCAAAAACATAGATTCAAAGGACTGTGTAATAACAAGCAATAACAAGGTTCTGTGTAAGTCATTCTGAAAGCATTTAAAGCAGCACAACATTTATCACTGTCAAGCTATTGAATAGAAACTTCTAAGACAGTAGCAAAAGAGACCAGTTTCTCAACACTTTCTGCTATGTTCCAACATCTTTACCCCCCACCCTCCCTATCCTCCCTTCCTCATCTTTGGTAATCAGCTTCTAGCTCATTTTCCAGCCTGAGGTGCTATCATCACAAATGAAAAAGAAAAGGACATTTAGATGACTTACATTCCTCATTTTATTTTTGGCTTTTTTTGACCTTCTGGCAAGTTGTTTTACCATGAAAATTTTATTAAAGTCTCTATTAAATTCAGAATGGAAGATGTCAAGGAGGATAGGATCTATTTTAAGGGCATTAATAACTATAGAGAAGGCAGTACATTAATGCTGTATCAAAACAGCAAAGGCTATAATAGCTTTCTGCATTATGGAGCATCTTTTCTCCCTTACTTAAGGGAGAGTGCCCTCTTAGATTATTAGTCATTTCTTCATATCTAAAATTAATCTACAATGATTCCTCTGAGGCAAGGAGGTACAATGCTATGGAAATAAGATCTTGGCATAAAACCCTCAAAGCCATGGCATATTGAGAAATGGGTACTTCCCACATGGTCTGATCAACTGTAAAAAGAAACCAGCTGAAATCTGTACTTTTATTCCTGTTTCTACCTCTGCAGGGACTACTGCTCTTTTCAGAATTAACAAAGGGAACCTTTCTGACCCACCTGTCACAGTCATATATGTTTTTTTCATATGTCTTATCTCAAGACGTCCCACAGCCACGCAGCAATTTCCAATTGCATTTCACATTAAACACTTGTGAAACCGCAAATTCTCCATGAAACTCCTTGAAGCCTTACTTTTCCTTTCCAAACCAAAACCTTGTCTGTACATTCCTATCTTTCTCTTATGGGGAAGATCTGTAGGGACACCATCCAGACAGGAACATTGAATTCCAGGACCACAGTAGCAAAGCCAGTGTCCTGTACAGTGCCATGTTACGTGGAAAAGAAAACACTTGCAGCATCACATAGGGCACTATAACCACCACCAAATTAAGGTTGCACAAAAAGGGATCTGTGTGCCCACTCTGAGGGAGCAAACAGAAGCTATGTCTGCTCTAGTGAGCCAAATGCCTGCTCTGCACCTGAGGAAAAGTCTCTCAGTGCAGCTTACATCCACACGATTAAACTGTGCTCCCTTTTCAGTAGGACAGCTCTGTCCACAGAGCGTAGTTTATTAATCCAGACATAGCCCTAAAGGCCAAAACATCAGCAGAGCACATATTATAATGTACAGGGCATATATCAGTAAAAGTGACATTTGCAAGGTCAGGGCTGCAGCATACAGGGACATTCCTTTTCAAACAAAGTAGATTTTGTAAGTGGAAAACAATAATGAGAGTGACACACAAAATAGCTCCCAATCTTTTAGCTGTTCTAATGGAATCTGGAAAAAAATGCTGAGATAAGATGCTCAATATTTTATTAAAAAGGCTGCACTTCAACATTTTAAACAATAATATACTATTTTAAAGTATATAGAAAAAAATCCAGGAAAAGCTGAAGACCAAAAAAAGCCAGACTAAGTTCAGGGATTTTGGTTAAGAGGAGAAAGTGAGGCATTACAAATACCTCCAAAAAAACCCCCCAAATAAATCGAACCTAAAACCTACAAAAAAAAAAAAAAAAAAAAAAAAAAAAAAAAAAAAAAAAAAAAAAAAAAAAAAAAAAAAAAAAAAAGAGAGAGAGAGAGAGAGAGAGAGAAGCAAGGCTAGATAAAAGGGTTATTCAGAAGGGTTATTCTAGGTAGTTGGTAGAACTGGCAGTCAGATAATGCAATAATGATCAAAGGTTATATAAATGGGACAATTGCAACGTACGTATGACAAAGATTTCATTTTGATCATGAGTCCATACATCAAGTGGCAAGTTTAAAAAGTCATGGTGTACAGCACATGCACTGTTTATATAAAGTGACACTGTTATGGGAGCAGCAAAGCAGACATAATGTTCCATTAATGGGCAGAGAAGGTTACCCATACATTTGTACCCAGCAGTCAAGGTCACAAATTTTCCAGAAATACAAAGGACATCTGCTCTTTACAGGGGAGGATAGACATGGGGAAAGGATGTAAAATTGCGTCCCATTTTGGGGTTTTTTTACGTCTACTATCAACAATAGAATACATGGTGCTATTTTCACAAGTGAAAGCTGCCCTTTATTACACTAAAACTAAAGTACATGCACTAAACCAGGTTTCACTGGCCAAACTTGATATCTGTAGACCCTGGGCTCAACACTACCAATTTGTTCCTTGAATTATTGGCCATGAACACAAGGCTAACCAGGCAGTGTGTAGACTGAGCAGGACACACAGTATGGCAGGCCAATTGTCATGACCAGTACTAAGCAGAAACCATTACTGGATCAAAGAATTTAAGTTGTCCACATTTTATTTTAAAATTTTGAAGGGAGGTCAGTAATGAAGGTTTAATAAATTACTGCAGTCTAGAGAAAAAAATCTTGTTATTTCAGAGATAAATGCTTCACAGGAAATAAGAGGTGAGGGGGGAAGAAATCTTTCCCAAACTTTTGCGGGAATGGAAACAAAGCAAAGTTTAAATTACTAACAAAACTAGAGATAAAGGTTGATGAACAAATGAATTAATGAAAAACAGATTAATCCTCCTAAGTAATAGCCCTCCAACTCAGAGCCAGAAGAAGAAATAAGAAAAAACTTAAGAGGCTATTTACTGTGGAAGAGATTGTATCTGTGGAAGAGAGCAGTCACTAACTAAAAATCAAGAACACCTAAAATATTCTGAATGCATAAGATTGCTTTTGAGAAAAGAAATCAAAATCAAGGCATCCAAAACAATCTAGCAGAGGTTTCCAAACAAAGACATCTTTGTGTGTGTTATATCAACTTCTTCAGTTATCTCTACCCAGGAAAAAGCTGTTGACCATACAAAGGCCAGTACCTGAAAACCCAGCTGACTAGTTCTACTGCACAAAAAACACCAACACAAAAAGCCAAATCACACTCATCTGTAACAACACAAGTCCAGGTAATACTACCTGGAGGATTTAATTAAAAGCATGTTAAGAAAAACAAAAATATTTAAACAACCAGTCTGCAAACTTTTGTGACAATAAAACAATGCAGTGGTACTAAAATGTTGTCAGATTTAAAAAGCTCACACGACTAATGACAAACTCTTACTTCATCCTTTCTGCCTTTATCTGTGAACTCAGACAGACAGACAAAGCAGAGTCAAAGTAGAACAACTTGTCCACCCCTCTTTTTAAGAGTTTTGTTTTCCCAGAAGTTTTCCCAGAAGCCAAGTAATCCCTTTGGGGTATTTCCAGAGCGTAAAATTTCCCAAAATCATGTTTTGGCCAGAAGTCCCATAACTACATAAGTAGAAATAAGCAACTTTGTCACAGAACATGTGGCAGTTAGCTGTGTTTGGACCATCAGGTCTCAAATTATAAAAAATTTAATTGAAACTGGGCTGATCCTCTGTGGAAACCCCATACATGGCACAATCAGAAGCCAGGATCTTTTTTGCTTTAATTACACATATGTAATACCTGGAAGCATTCAGAATTTGGAGCATAAATGTTTCAGAAATGGATACCCTGCATGTTTGAGATGAGAAAGTATGAAAGCAATAGTCCTTCTTGGCATTCTATAGATAGCAAAGCACTTAGCCTAGAGGCAAGGAATACAAAATTATTTTGGAAGGTTTCCCTGATAAGCTTGGGAAAAGTCTTATGGCAACAAAGTCCTGTAGTGTGTCTAAAGAGCTAGAGCATTTTAAATTTGGTTAGAAAATACTAGAGCAGTAATTTTATGTGGATAATCTTTGTTCCAAGGCCAGGGCTGTATCCAGGTTCAGAGTATTCCCTTGGATATGCTCTAACCCAGTACCTAATGACTCCAGGAGAGCCTGCAAGGATCCCATGGTATCACAAGCAGCAGCAAAGCCAACAGAAATAAGCAAGCCATGGGTTGTTACACTAGTTAGGAAAAAGACTGAGAGCAAAGAATTTTAATGCTATCTATTTCAACCACCAATATAGTGTTATACTGCATATATGACAATTAATGTTCTGGTATTTCAAAGGATCAAATTATACAACCATGCAGATGAAGTACCGTATTTCATGTCATGCAAGAATGTCACCTATTAAGGGTTAACTACTTGTCTTTAGGAATCCGTACTGAAACAGCTAAATTCTCCTCCTGAGACTGGTTTAAGATAACACAGTAAGATGCAAAAGAAATCCTGCTGCAGGCCAGAGTGATTTAAACAAAGATAAACTGCCTGTTCTCAGATTTGCAGAAACTAGTTTTAAGTGGCTAATATATTTCATTTGAGGTTTTATTTCTCCCGTTTGTCCATACGCTTCCATTAGCTATACAGTCACAAGACTGACGTACAACTGCTGAATTTGGGTAGGTGTGTGTAACCATCCCTTCAGAACAGCACTTTTCATAAAAGAAAAATTTTATCTTCTCTGATAGATTCTCATTCTGCCATTAAGTTCACTCAGAAAGTCTGTCCTTAGCATATTTTGTCCCTAATTAAAAATACTATTTCAGTTAACTTTTACACTAATTTCTGTGCCTATTAAGTTTTTAAAAGCAATGTATTCCATTTAAACCATCCTTCTTAAATCAGGTTTAGCCCATATATATGGGTCAAAAGTTGAGAGCTTTTCAGGGAGTTAAAAAATCCCAACTCTCCTAGAATAAGAAGTTGATATTTTAGGTCAAAGCACTTAATTGTACTGTAAGTTTAATTATGTATAAGACTTATCACTAGATTTTTCCTAAATCTACTGTCATTCTTTTCACCTCTGCCTCATGTTTAAGATTCAAACTCTCAGAAACAAGTTTTTAATTAGGTGGCAGAGAACAGGGAGACTTTCTGTATAAGAACCTGAGAATTCCTATTCACTGTCTATATTGAGTGTCTGACTCTGGAGACAACACTGAAAGAAGATAAAGCTCTGTCTGATAAGGTTGCTGGTGGAATACATCAGATAAATCACTTGACCTGAAATACTGCCCTGGACACTTTCTCCAGTGCAGAAAGCTAAGAAAATTAGTCATGACTGAACTGTTGACAGTTTAGTAGAAACTCAGAGGAGACCCTGCATAAAGAGTGCTACTGTAAGGAAGCAAAGGGAGAAAACCACAATCAAGTTAAACTTCCCCTTTTGGTATTACTCAAACCTATTTACATATATGGAGGTAGTGGAAATTTCCACAGTAAAAGAAAGGGAAAATTTGCCTTTGATGTCTAAATTTATTTGCCTTAGCTTGCAAGTAATAACATTATATGACTCGCTTATTAATCTGATAATATAAACTTAGAGAAAATATTATAAGTTTACAGAAGCATTGAGTCCACTGAAATGCTTCACTGAAGTGTTTACAGAATAGAACAATTAATTGTATGAAACTGTTCTGAGAAAAAAAAAATCAATAAAAAAATTCACTTAGAAGGGGAAAATTTTGTGTTACCCATAGCATATTAAGCAGCATCATGTCTGTGCTTCTTGTTTATAGTTACATTTTGTAATGAACATCAAATCCTCCTTGCTCAAACCAGCAGTCCTTTCAAAACTAGTGAAGAGACAATGTTTTCCTACATCCAGGTCATGAGACAGGGTCCTTGACTGCGAGAGGGCAGGGGAAGAGCAGTGCCCATCACCAGATGTCACACTACTGCACCACAACCAGAAGTGGTGAATCTCAGCAGCACTCAGGCACTTGTGTTGGGCAGGGAGGGAACAGAGCAGAAAAGCAGAAGGTAATACCGAGTTCTGTCTCTGAGGTAATTTGGATGAAGTTGCTGAACAGCTACCAAGAGAGATTTTTCTTCCTAATTCACCACCTGGAGCATCTGGTCTTAAAGACTTCACAGACTGGAAATCAAGTAAATGGAGAAATGGCATTTGGCAGGGACACAATGGCCAGGGGGGCCTGGAAGGAAAGAAACCAGAACGTGAGACTCCACTTAGATTACTTCTATGTACTTCACAAATACTCTGCACCGTAGTACTCATAGTCAATGTTGCTTTCCCAGGGGGCTGGCTTCCTGCTTTTTCTACCTGATTAAACATCCTCTGGTTATAAACTAGGATAGTTACACTAACTTCTATCACCCTTCCTTTTGTTTTTCAACCAATAGGTTGTTTTGAAAAAAGAGTATGTTTTTCTTGAAATCCTGACAATGTAGTTTCAGAATTTCACAAGCTAGATTTTCTCTCTCTTGCTTGTAAGTTATCAAGAGAAATTCTATCTAGAAGGACCACTTCTGGGCAATCTTGCCCATTCTTTGATAAAGGCCTGATGTAAGAAACAGGGCTAAGAATTCTCAACAAATTAAATCCTATTGAGTTTTAGTGGGTCTAAATACCTAATTCCCCTTAGCCACCACTGACTTCATTTTCTTTTTGAAAATTTAATATTTTTAGTGCATTTTAAGTTAGCAGCTGTTACTAAAAGCACTTCGAATTAAACAGTGGGAATTTGAATATGCTTCCCAGAAAAACCTTTAACAGGTACATCATCCTACATTAGAGGATAAGTGTGCAACAACACACACTTGCCTTACAGAGTGTTTAAAAAATTGCTTGAGTGATATTCTCCTAAAGAAAATTGGAAAGATTAAGCCTATTAAACAGACATATTTCCCTCAAGAAGCACTAATTCAATAAAATGTACATAAGCAGAAATCTAGAGGGACAAAACTATAAACAGGATTAAGCAGAGCTTGCCATGAACTTGAGTTAGAGAGGCAGAGATTATAAATTCCTTAGAAAGGCAATAAGCAGCTCTTTCACACCAATTCCCTCATCTGAGAACACCCCTTTCCTTGCAGTGAGCAGCAAGAACTATTCTGCAAATAATAGTAGCCTGTCTGAGCAAAAGCATCTCATCTCTCAATCTCAGACTGGCCCTTTTCCATGGTCTGAATGATGCAGTTTTGCAACTCCTCTTTGAAGGAAATGTCAATCCTGCTTTTGCTGCAAAAATCATCCAGTAACAAAACAGAATATCATGCCTTTAAAAAAAGAAGAAATAAGAAGAGTTAAGCCTGTTGCTATCTGCTGTTTGCCTTTGGGTTAGTTTTAGGGCAGCTTTCCTTTTAGACAGCTTCAGGTTAGAAAGTCCTACAAGAACTATTAAATGTGGAGAAATGGATACAACCTTTGACTTGGTGAGTCCCTAAGCCACAGATTGCTGAAAGCAATTGATGGAGTGAGAAAAGCTTCACTTTATGCCTGCCTCCTCTCATATTCTTTCCCTAAATATCAAGAACTGGCAGCCCTCCCAAAAAAGAAGTTTAGCCTGCAAAAGTGAGATATATACACCTTTGATGTCTTCTTCCACTTTCATATTTCTTAATTCAAGTATTTTATGCTATCAAGCATGTCAAATCAATAAAACTATGATTTCTCAAGGTAACGTATTTGGAAAGTTAGTGGTAAATCTCTACACTAATGCACAATTTCTGCAGCGTATTTTCAAAGTAAAACCTTTTAAATCTCACTGTTTCTTGTATTTGATCAGCTGTAAACTTAATACCTTTTTGCCTAAATACAATGAAGGGTTTCCTTCATTGTATTAAGGTTGCTCAGCTGGAAAAAATACATGTATGAAAATTAGCTGTTATGATAGCTTTTTATTCTTTAGAAATTTAAAAAAAAAAAAAAAAGGTTTATACTTTTCTCTAGGGCTCATCACTAGAGCATTTATTGTCCTTGAGAGTACGTATTTACATGAAATCAGTCCACACCCTCAGGTAAGATCAGCAAGTCATTTTAGAAAAGTACTATTTCAGAGATACATTATCAAAGAAACAAGAAAATTAAAGAGTCTTTAAAGAACGCAGTACTTTTCATAACAAAGTCCTCCCTTCCCCTCCCTAAATCTATGGTTACCTTTGGACTACAAATTTTCAGATGGGTTTGGTTGGATTTTTTTTTTTTTTTAAGTTCCTGCATATTTCAACTGTTAGCCATGTATTCCTAGCAGAAGCACAGGAGTTCCAGCAGGGATAATCCCAGTTGTAGCCAAGAGAATATCTGAGATGTTTTACTTTGTTAATAAGCCAGCCCAAGACATGGCTAGGTTTTCTTTGTGTAGAGTACTTTGTCTGAAGAACAACTTCAGAAAGGATTTTTGTTTACTCTATAAGATACATTTAGGAAAAAAAATGTTACTATTCAAGGAATTATTCAAATATTTGTCAGCAGGCAGGTTAGGAATAGTTCTTTCCAACAATTCCAATAGTAATTCCAACTGTGTTAAAATGTTAATGGCTCGTATGACATAAAATTAGCTTGAGCACAACATCTGGAATCAAATCTGAATTTCCAGACTAAAAAAAAACCTGAGCCTGTTCTTCAGTATAACTGCAGTCGCTCTCAAGGAGAGCTACCTATTATGTATTTCTATACCCTCTAATACTTGAAATAGAGATAGACTTCTAGAGCAAATACATATCTATAAAGAGCACGTGTAGCTTCTTCTGGGAATAAGATGTTTAGCAATGCATAGACAGGATTAAAACTGGCAGTATTTTTCTACTTTTGACTTCTACTTCTTGGCTTTAACAAGTAATCCAAAATAAAACCAATAAGAAGTAATATTAGCTAAATTATGAAGTTCAGATTGTCTGGGGCAAACAACAAAAATCCGTCTTTTGCCAGAACCTTTGAAGGTTTGATTCACTCATTTCCAAAAAAAACCTAGCTCTTGGGAAAAGTTACACAGAAGAAATTATATCCCATTGGGAAGGGAACTCATCAATGAGTTGAAAGCAGTGAAAAAAGGAGCCCTTGTACCAACAGAGTCCATTCAGCAGGCTTTGAGCTCCAACACTTCTGCCCTGGCTCAGATAACACTGGCTGTTATGGGTTTGTTATGGGATGCCTTTCCAGGTGAGCTGAGTCAGACTCTTTCTCATGAACCTCTATCAAGAGGAGGAGGAGCAGCCTAAGAGGCACCTTGCATCTCTGAGTTTCAGTTGAATCCCTTCTCCAGAGGAGGAGAAAAACCTTCCATCAGTCTGGCAGAAGCAGACCGTGCGACCTTGTTGAAGGGCCATTAAGCTTGAGCAACTTGGGCCACAAAATCCATTTTACCCAAATCTACAGAGTATGTATGAGGAAAAGACTTGTTATCCTTTAACGTCCTGCCCCTTACAATACAGTTGCCAATCCTTTCAGTTTATGCCTCAAATCTGTAAGACTTCAAGATGCTAAAAGATTAAAATATTTGGCAGATGGTCCCAGAAAGGTCACTGGCAGTCTAGAAGGGACTCTCCTCTCTTCAGGGAGCAGAACAAGATACAAGGTCTGCAGAAGAGCATCATCCTGAACAGCAAGGTACAAATTACATTACAGACAGCTTTGCTGCCTTTCTTTAATGAACAATTAAATCCGTGTCAGTGAAACTCCTCATGACCTCAAATATTAGAAGCTATACAATAAAAATAAAAAAACTCCAAGTCATCTAAAAATCCTTTTTTACTATGTGCTATGATCTTGGCTACATCTGTTAATTTGTTCATTAGCAAATGAATAAAAGTAAGAATAGGAATTGTTAAGCTCATCTAAAGCAAAGCAGCAAGCTTGTAGATATGTTTGATGCTGCTTCTGAAGATCAGTCCAGCTTTTCAATTATCTTTTGTTCATTATACAAGCCAATAACCAATAATGTCAAATTAAGCAAGCCACCTCTCTTTGGCACTCTCACTTCAGTAAATTCTCTCAAATTTAATTGAAATCTTTGTTTTAAACTGGGTATAGCAGGTACTAAATTCCAAATGAATCCACTTAATCCTCTTCAAGAAAAAAAACAATTAAAATATACATTTTTTAGTCAGCGGAATTACTGAAACATATTTTTAAAATTTTAGTGAAAAAAGCATGCTAATTCCTATAGTTACTTCAACCAAAAATTATTACATGATACGAAGTCTTTTGTTTAACATATTATGAAAACACAATTTAAAAGAATAGTTTCCAATGTTCTCAAATGATCCAGGAATGACAATGTTACTGGATTTTCTCCTGAACATTTTTCAAGAATGTACTCTTTCTCCTGAAAGAAAAAAATCAAGATTTTCCAGCAAGGACTTGATATCAACTTTATTCCTCCCCATCCCACCAGTGATGTCTAGTGAAACACCTGTGAAAACAAACCTTTGCATCAGATTTATTCCAGTCATCTTTGACACCTCTTTAGAATTCAACAGGTAGAGATATCATACTTTACATTTACCTATAGGCTCAAACTAAATTAATAAACAGTTGTGCACCAGACCATGAACTTCATGTTTTGGCAGTTTCAGCAAACAGTAAGGATGCCAGTCTCTAGGTAACATGATTCCTTACAAAATTTAAGCATTTCCAGGTCCAAGGAGATAATCTTAAACCGAGATTACTGGGAAATTACTTTAAAAACCTCAAAATATGGCAAACTACGCCCAAAATCTTGCATCAGCATTTAGGACACAAAAAAGAAGCAATAAAAAATGCAAGTACTATATTTATAGTTACATGTCACAAGTACATTTCCTTTCCTCAGCTGTAGGCATTCCCAGGTGTGACTAATGACAGCGCACACTTGGTGAGACAGCTGGTGGTACTAAACTGGGAGGTGCTGTTGAGTCCCTGGAGGGACAACACGCCTTGCAGAGGGATATAGAGAGATTTAGATAATAATAAACAGTACGAAATTTAACAAGTGCAAGTGCTGGATTCTGCACATGGGATAGCAGCACAAGTATAAATTGTGAGATGAGTGGTTGGAGAGCAGCCCTGCAGGAAAGGGTCGGGAGGTGCTGGTCAGCAGTGATGCCTGCCAGCCCAGCAGGCAAACCCCATCCTGGGTGCATCAGACACAGCATCAGCAGCCAGTCAGAGGTGACCTCCCACAGCATTCAGCGTTGGTGTGGCCTCACCACGGACACTGCCTGCAGTCCTGGGACCCACCACTTAAATAGGAAGTGGAGGTCCTTGAATGTGTCCAGAGGAGGGCAACAAAGCTGATGACAAGGCTGGAAGGGATGTCCTGTGAGGAGCAGCTGAGGACTTTGGGATTGTCTAGTTTGGAGAACTGGAGGCCAAGAGGCAACATCACTACTCTCTGCAGCTTCCCAAGGAGGGAAGTGGGGAGAGAGTAGCTGATAGGACACATGGGAACAGCTCCAATCTGCACCAGAAGTTCAGACTGAATATGATCAAAGAGTCGTTTACACAGAGGGTGGTCAAACACTGGAACCTGTTTTCTAGAGAGGCAGTTCATGCCCCATGCCTGCTAGTGTTTAACAGGCATTGGGAAAATTATTTTAATACTGTGCTTTAACTTCTAGTCAGCCCTGAAATGCTCAGGTGGTTAGACTAGGTGACCATTTTAAGTCTAGTCCAACTGGATCTACTCTATTAGATTAATAAAATATGATTTAATAACTAAAAAAAAAAAAGGCAGCCAGTGATTTAGACACCAGAAAACACCCAAGTTTTTCCCATGCAGACCTGATTTTGACCCCTAGGTCTGTGCACTACAATACACGATTAATTTGCGTGAACACACACTGTATAAGATGAAAGGGTTTATAGTCCTATTGTAGAATGGAGGAAGTAAGGTGGAGTATTTTTTTAAGGCTATGACATCTTCCTCATTCAGGATTAAATCATTCTGTCTAATCAGTGATTTAGAAAGGAACATATAACTAAAGGAGAGATCTTCATATTTACAAAGCTCACTCAGCTACCCAGGAAGAGACTGTATCTAATTATAGTCAGTCCTTTGACATATTCAGGATGAGAAAGGAGATCATGAAGCAAAGTGAAATGTTAGTCATTCACACACACAACTCTTTTTCTGAACTCATCTAATCATTTCTTTCTATTTTTCCTGCATGCATTGACCCTCCACACATTTATCCGTTTTTCTTGCTGCCTTGCTACTCTGTTTTTGCTATTTCAGTATCTTTTAAAAAAAATCACATTATGCAGTAAAATCTGACACCAAAACAGCAGCCAAGAAAGTCTGAGGGACCAGTGCTGTAGTCAGTGGTGACAGAGGCAAAAGGAAACTGTTCCTTGTTTCCCAACTTTAGAGATGCAGAGATGCAACAGAGGCACCTGAGGGCTTCACCAGAGTGACTGAAGGGGCAGAGAGAAGCTGCTGAGTAACTCTCAGTGGGAGAGGGTGTTCTACTGCCTGGCAGTGGCACCAACAGATAGGAAACTCAGCAGTGGTGGTGTCTTGATGCATACAGCAGCGTTCAACTAAAGGGTACTCGCCACCACAAAGCAAAAGCAACTCAGAGAGAATGCAGCAAACTCAAAAGCAGCAAAGTCAGAGGTTTCTAAATTAGATTTTTGAGCACCTTTTAATCACAGAAATCAAAACTATGAGATTAGATAGCTTAGACAAAAACAAGTTTTACATAGCCTGCTAGAACAAAACAGAGATTACTTTCATTTCTATTTAAGGTCTTTTTGTTCAAATCAGGAGTTTCTGGTCTTTCACTGACAGAACACTAGAGTAAAAAAACCAAAAAAACCAAAAAAACCAAAAAAACATGAACGTTCTTTTACTGAGTGGAATAACATGGATTATTTTGGAAAAATTAAGAATAAAAAAACCTCATATAATCCAATGACACTATGCTAAAAATCAAGCATTTGGCAAAATGGCTAACTGATAACAGAGGCCAAAACATTTCTCTTGAATAGCATGCAGAAGGAAAGAGTTGGACAATATTAATCTATTTTTTTATTCACAGGCAGCTGGGGGCACTGAGCCAGGTCCTCTGTCCACAAAAGTTTCAGTAGTGTTGTGGCCAACTACTGTTCTATGCCATAAAAGTTTCAAGTCTCTGATGAATGGCAGTAAATTAATTATAAGCAGGCCACTATTTTTCATGACCTAATATCCATATTTGCAATAAAGCACAAAGGACTTAAGCACTTATTCACTGCAAATGAGTAGCCATGCAAAGGAGGACTTGTGAATGCCTCAGTGTCTCAAAGGTGGATCAAACAGAGATTTATTACAGCCCACATGATAATGGTCAAGGAAATAAATCCTCACTTATGCACTTTTTCTGTTGGTGTTTCCCTTTCTGCTGTTCCAAAAATCAAGCAGATCTCTTTAGGCGCACACCTCCAGCCCTTCACATCTTGCTCTCACACCCTGTACTGCACAGGGTTTGCTTGTTAAAGAATCAAACAGAGACAACACTGGTTTGATTCCTAAAGCTGATTCAGTAGTCAAACATCAAACCTGACCAGCCTTTAAGATTTCCTCTCCTTATAACACTGTGTGCTACTGGCATGATCCAAGCAATATGATCATTCCCATTCCTTCTGATCTGCACCAGCCTTCACATCTGGCTCTTCATACTGGTGTACCAGATACAATGGGAGTATCACATCAAGAGCTATACCTGGATCTTGGGTAAAGCTCAGGCTGTCATCCTCATTCTAAGCTTTGGAACAAAGGTGTTTTCCTGGCTCAGTTGAAAGCAACACCCTTGCATTTCTAGTTAGGGAATTCATAGAAATAAGTCTCAGGTCTAAAACTAGACCAACCGCTAGATTCCTCCAAAGCCACTTTAAATTTAGTTTTGTGAAAGAACTCCGTAAGTTTGCAAGGATCCCTGAAGCAATCATCAATATTATTTACCTATACAAAGTATGTCTAACAGTAAGTGTTGATAGGTTCAAAGGATATTTTATTAGAAATTTTAATTTATCTTAGGTTATGCCTTCACTGACTAAGATTCCGGTGCAAAGAACTTAGAAAACATTTAGTTGTGAAATTCCCTGCTTGAAATATACAGTCCTGTAACTTTCAGGATTCCATTAAAAATGTAAGACCCTGGAATTCACAAGTGTCACGAAAACACCGCCAAACATCATCAAGCAGGTAAAGATTCTTAAGAGTTAAAAAACTTAGGCTAGGTTTCTTGAAATGATCCTGTTGATCTGATAAGACACCTTTTACAGCCATAAAAAAAAGTAATACTTGGTCTACCTATTATGTAATGCCTTCCTCAAGCACTTTCAAAGAAGAAGACTTCACCTGCAGACTTTTAGTCCAAAGCTCATGATAAACCGGTTTTGAACAAATCAAGATGTTTGATGCCAATCAAACCAAGCAAATGCTTTTGTTCTGTAAGGCAGGTAATCTGTAAGTGCAGTTATAGCACTTTATATTGTTAAATACCAGTTGAGATAATGTCTACTAAAAGCAAATACAAGTTTCAGGGAAAGGTAAGAGGTAAATTTTAGCTCTAAGAGAATTACTTTTATTTTTTTCCTTGCAATACATGGAACACACTTGATTTTAAGATCTTATTTTTACACTTACAGCACAAAATCCTAGCAGAGCATTTCACATGGATGTGACAGATTTAGATCCTACAACCACACTAGATACAGCTCTCCTTATTGGCACCAAGGAAAACACTTTATCTTCCCCACACCTTGGGATCCCCATTTGTAAAACAGAATTATTACATTTGCCTCCACTATAAATTACTGAGAACTGGAGGGTGGTATGTAAGAGTACAGCGATGTTTTTGAGAAAAAATTTAAGCAGGTTCTTTTTAAAGTGCAAGCTATATGCATGAGATTTGTTTTAAATACTGATTTTAAAGTAACCACCCTTTTTCTTTTCTTGGATTTCAATTTTGTCAAACCACAGTAAAATAAGACTTGGTCACCACTCAGCTTTGATATTTCAGCATGTACAAGAAACAAAACCCAAAAGGAGATTTGGCTTTCTTTGTAAGAAATAACTTGCCAAAGTTCCCCAGTAAATTTTAACACCACTCACATTAAAAGTTGATTTCCTCTTTTGCCTTCCAGACTCCAGTAGCTCTGATCCCTCTAATATTAGATGATGAGGATGGCTCTCTCCAGAGACAGATTTATTTCCTACTGAACACATCATCATTTTCAAACATGAATAACTTTGGCTTGAGCACAAAGCCATACAGGACCAAAGAAGGAGCTTATTTCTGAAAACCTCTGTTGAAGAAGGTCCCTTCACAGCAGTAAAGCTTACACTAGGTAATAACTAGCTTCATAACCAAATCTCTAAAGCAATGATCTCATACTGAAAGGATCTGCTTCTCATTGCTAGGTCTAGGTTCATCCATCCATATTCATTAATTGTACCCAAAAAACCCCAATCCTACAGAATACAGCTTTTTAAAGACTGCTGTAGATGCTAGGTTTTTCTGACAATACTAAGAGCATTTACATGGAATTGTGTATTATGTTTTTTTTCTTCTGTCCACGGCATGAAACACCTGGAGACTCCAGCAGCACATCTGGCAGGCTCTCACAAGATCCTGTGTTCAGTATCAAAGTAGCAAAACATCAGTAAGTCTTTCCACACACCCACATGCACAAAAGACCATTTAATAAATGCCATGAACTAACAGACCTTCATAGTAACCCTTTCATTTATGCAGAAATAAATCCAGAAGACAAATAGGACCACAGGTTGCTGCATCACTCCATCCTCCATAGATCCTGAAGGAAAACAGCCATTATCCTGATTCATCAAAATGGCATGACTCTTGAGAAGAACAGGGTTAGGGTACAGCTGAGGGTTTCTGTTCCCAGAGCCCTGGCCTAGCCATGAGAAGACACAGTCCTCCTCCCCAAGCAAAATTACAATTTAAAACAAGCTGACAGCAGCCACAGAAAAATCAAGACAAAAAAGTTTGAATTTGAAAAGTTTTCAAATAGGCTGTGAACAGGACTTATATAAGCAGCAGACAGCCAGTCCTGAGCTCCAGACATGCACACACAGTGTTTTGTATCACTGCTCTGAAGTAAGACTGCTGAGCCAAAGTAAATGTCTCCAATGATAACACTGGAACTTTGTAGTTTAATCTCTAGGTCCACACTCTCTGGGAGAATTCAAGCTGCACACTAATAAAATCATGTGCAAAATAGTTTAGAAATGTCTTACTGTTTGATCCATAATGAAGTCTACTACTAATGTGACCTCTAATAAATCAGGCTGCACACAAGTTCCAGCTGGCCCTCAGAGACAGCCATATCTGGTTGTTACACCAGCACAAATCCAATGACTCCAGACATACTTAAAACAGAGTGCAGAATTTGTTCCAGAAAGTTTAGGAATCTGTATCAAGACTGTGATATTTCCAAGATTATTGTTTCCCAATTACCACCAAGAGACAAGCAATGAGCACTCAGAAGATAACAAGGTTTGGCTAAACTCACTCAGAAATTGTTTCACAACACACAATTTGTTCTTAAAATGTGAACCTTGTTAAGGAAATTATCATAAAGAACTTCTGGAGTTTTTTTCCAGATGTTTGCATTAATAAACAGAAAATCCCTTATGGTCTATTAAGGAAAAAATGGTACGATATGAATAATTTCCTTTGTTTAAAATGAAAGAGAAGAAAACATCCAAGAACTCTCTAAGTTTAAAATAGGTACAAAGGCAAATTTTATCACTTTAAGAAGCCAGAGACCAATGATCTGTATGCTCATGAATTTACATATCAATAAATACTCACCAAAAAAGTAAATTCAGGGGGAAAATAAAGCCAAAGAACCAGCAAAATAGACAGATATAGTCATCAAATACCTTCAGCATTTTGAAGAGCTTTCAAAGAAAAATGGGAGACCCATGAAAAACTGAGACTGGTATTAAGATTTCCCACATAAAATTTCATCTTCACACTTTGAAGATTTTCCCCAAGTAGATTTATTAGTTGCCCTTTTTAAAATTTATTTATTTATTTTAGGTTCAAATGGCTGAATAATTTCAAAACAGAGGAAAATTACATTGTCCTGATTGGAAACTGTCTTGAGATAAAATATTAATAACTGACCCTCACTGACATAGGGTGCTGCCTAGGGCCAGACAGTATATGACAGCTGCATGAACAACTGCAGCAGCACCCAGGGACTGCCAAATCCCCAAGCCCTGTGTGAATTGTTTCTTCTCTTCCTCCTCTGCTGAGTCAACCTTTTGCAAAATGAGGAGGACACGAATTAACCCTGCATTTCTCTATTCTGTGCCTGAATATGATGGATCCTTACCAGAGGGCTGCCTCCTCTCTTCACCTAGCTAACACTTTACTCTGTGAGGATTCCCATTAAAACTTCAGGAGGCTTTTCAGCAATTAACACAGTGGGAATGGTGGTAATCAGCCTGCAACGGGGTTGTACAACAGCCTATTTGCCCACAGGAACACAATGCAAGTGTAATCATTAGTACAAAGCTTTGGAAAAGCTTGAAAGCTTTCCAAGTCACTCCTAATGCTGTGATTGTGTACAGCTCCTGGCTAGGAATCCCTACAAAGCTGCATAGCACCTGAGCTGGGCAGTTAAAGCATCACTAGGAGCAAACATGAAACACATTAACCTCCAATGCACTGCTGCAAACAATTACCAAGAGGCTCTCATTACCTTTAGGAGACCTCATGCAAACCCAAGCTTCCCAGTGTCTGTTTTCATCTGTATAAGAATTAAAGAAGATAGCCTCTGGCATGTATTTTATCCTCGGTCTTTGTTTGCAAACATCAGATTTCGAACAAGACCTCATCACATGCTGGGATTTATTTTTCTTTTTTCCTTTGCACCTTCTTAAACCAAGCCTCGAGGAAATACTTGGAAGTGGAGGGAGGATGTTTAACACAGATGTACCTATACTGAAAATATTTATCTGAAAATTTTCTGTAGTGGAATAACAAGAAAATAGTTGCCTGTACAAATTCTAAGTTTTGAAAAATAGGAAAGGTATTTTTCAACTGATTTGAAAAGGAATATAAATCATAATTGTTGCAAAGGGAGGAGAAAAAGATTGAATTTCCCAAAGTCAGGCTTATTGATTAGACTTCTAAGTACATTATAGAGGTAAAAGCTGTATCCAACAGCTACCACACATTTGCTGACTCTGCAGGTCATTTCAGACAGCGCTGCTTATATCTTTACCGTAGAAGGGACCATTTCCAAGGTCACTGAAACTACTTTTGCTGAACTTTAATACTGCATCTGCACGTGCTAAATCCTGGATATTACACTATTGACTTAAAGAAAAATTACTTTTTCAGCTTGACTACATCACGTTCACTGAAATTTATGTGCTCTGCTTCGGTGCCCTTATTGGAGCTACTCAGCAAGGTGCAAGTTCTGGATGAGTTTTGAAAGCAGCTACTTGTACAATCAAGCACAACTTCCCTCATGTGTATTGCAGCTGTTTTTCTGTGCCAGGTAAGGAATTATCAGAGCAAAGCTGTTCCACGAGGTCACTCCCAAGCTTGACTCCCCACTGTCCCCAAGGACACATAGAGGGACAGGTTTTTGCCAAGCAGCACTACACTTAAAACAGAAACAAGGTTGTTACTATTACCTGAGGAACTCAAGGGGCTGGCTCCACCACATTTTGCCTTTGAAGAGAACTGGAGCAAATCCACAGGGAGCTGTAGCTGCTTCCTGCATTTCCCCATGTCTGCAGCATTCACAAGAATAAAGAACCTTCTAACCAGAATCTTTCCACAATACAAACCTCCCTGCCACTAAATACAACTTAAATCCAAGCACCTGAGGATGTCTCTAGGCTGTGATTGCCCAGAGTGCCTCAGCTGGGGCCACCACCTGCACATGCCCTGCCCAGTGCCCAGGGCTCCCTCTAGACTCAAACACAGCAGCCTGGTCTGGCCTGGGTGATGCTGTAGGTATGTCTGTCTCCTGCCAGGAACAGAATCTCCCCATCCAGAGCTGTTGATAACCCCCAACACTGCAACCGGTTCCACCCTGTATGAGCATAGCCCCCTGACTAATTTAGAGGGGGGGGGAAAAGGCTTGCATTCCAACCATTAAAACTCAATCTCTTTAATCAGCTAAAGTCAAGTGCCACTATCAATGTCACTGCTTTATGTGAACGTTTGAGGACTGACTGAATCAATTTTTTCTCTTTGGTAGCCACACAGAGAGACTTTTTGAGACCTTTTGCTTTAATAATTCTGCCTAGGCCTTCATAACAGGGGCTATTATGGACTTCAGAAATAGAAACATATGTTCCTCCCTGGAGGAGGTGAGGAAAGATTAAAAAGCTTGCTATGAGGAGAACTTTCAACAAAATTAAGCACAGGTTTTTCCTCCATTATCTGCTCCATTCCTGGGAGTGGATACAATCTCCTGTGGGCAGGTACAATCAGGATTTTTCTTTTCAGCTCCACAGTGTAAATGATGGGGCAGAAATGGGCTGCACTTTGACTTGGAAACACTAAGTTTGGTCCAGACATGTGATCTTCACAACATTAAACAGGCCTCAACTCTTTCCCTGTTCCCTAGCTCAAGATTGCTCTCGCATCTATCCTGTACAGACACTTCCCAGGGCCTAAGATATTTTATATCACTGGCTGACATACAATACACTGTCAAATGGCAGCAATTTGGCTATTTTGCCTGAAGTCAAGTTGGTTACAAAGATTGCTCTGCTTCAGAAAATTCTTGACACACCAATTTACTATCTCATTATGTTCCTACTCTTTAGAGATAATAGTCACATTAAATGCTCATTAACATTGAGATTAAGAAAAAAAATTAACCCCTCATACTACATTTTTCTCTCTGTTTCTTAAATAGCTCATGTCCTAAACACTTTGATTTTTATCTCATGTACATGCCAACTAATCATCTTTGCTCCAGTAGTAAGGAGTACTGAACAATGTATCTGATAAAGCTTATTAAACAGATGGGCTTTCCCTTGGGAGATAATACACAGAAATACTTCCTTTGTAAAATGTACTTTTTTTAATAAGAAGAAAAGGATGGAAGACCAGCAGGGAAAGAAAAAATAACAGCATTAGGAAAAGAATTAGTGATCAGCCATGTGCCTAATTTTCCAACAAAACTGAGACTAATAGTGCCACAGGGGCCACAAACTTCATTTCGTTGGAGCTTTTGTGTAGAGACTGGTCACAGGTACATGTGCATTTTTTGTTACCAAGAGATGCACATGGCCGTGGGAAGAAACTCCAGCAAGTTGATTTGAGTTTTGGAGGGAGATTTATTTGAGAAAAACTCTGCATACATATGCTTATATAGGTTCTCTCCTTCATGCCAAGTAACTTTGTCGACTTCTTGACCCCATTTTCAATGTACCAATTGATATTTCCTAGTAAATACTAAGTACTCTTTCAAAAGATAGAGTGCTGCTCTATCACATGGAGGTGCTGCTTCATGTATACCAGGTTGTGAGCCTTAAAATCCTTAATTCAGCAGAGCACAAATACATGTTCAACTTTATGTACAGGAAGTGAAAATTAGCATTATCTTTAGGGTATTTTGGAAACAGTGTGTGAGGGAGGTGTGGTAAAGAAAAGCCATTTGCACTGTTCTGAGTTGCTTTGAACTGCATTGGGTTAACAACTGAAAAAAATATTATATAGAGAAGCATAACCATCAGGTTTTTAATAGGACAACATCAGGAACTCTAGTATGAACTCTAATAGACTTGAAATAGTACATTGCCTTCCCAGAATTTATTTTTTGCCTACCAAATGACTGCCTATATAATGAATTACACACACAATGAGGAATAAAACAGTGTAAACATAACCATCCATCCAAAGAGCACTCAAACACATGAAAAACTTCAGCATGAAGTATTGAGCAGTTTAATTTTCTAAAGTCTTCATTTTGGAGGAAAAAAGTTCCCCATCACCTACTCAGAGAGCAAGCTCACTGCTATTGAAGGATGAAGTGCTGGAGTTAAGCTCTCAAGGTACCGGCAAATAAAAGCCTGGGGATGAGGAAGAGAGGAGAGGAAATGACAGGAAAAAGTCTCCTCTGGGACACATAGCAGAAGCATCTGCCAAAGTAATAGAAATTCGTATTTGTAACAAAAATTGCTGCTCAAGATTAGCACAGAAGAGCAAGTAGTTAATCAAGCTGCCCTTACCAGTTTGGTATTTCACAGCAGCAGAAGTTACAGGCAGAGTAAATAAGCATTAAAACGCCAAATTCTTCTGGAACCACAAATCAGGGTCCTTCCAGACTAACTCAAGATGATCTTCAGCCAGGTGCAGTGTAGCAGGAAGGGAAATGTGGCCCCTGTCACCAAGAACAGACATACAGATACTTTTATCTGGGCTGCAGTCTGGCTCGTGTTATGGAGGCAGGGTTCATGGACAGGTCTCAGAGCATCCACGCTGAGGCTTTTCAGGCATCGTGTATTTTATAGTAGGCCGCAGATACAAATAAGCCAAACAGGGAGATTAGAAAGCAAGTTATCTGTTTGGCACAGATTTTCATTGGTGTGAGGCCCTGAGGACTAGCAAGGATTTGCCACAATAGGCTGCTGACAGCTTTTCTTCAGCAGTATATTGTCCTGGCTCAATAGCACAAGGTCAGACTGAATGGAGTTTTGCAGCCTTTCTGCTCCTCCTGGGGAGCAATTGCTTAGAAAAATATCCCTTTACTTGACAGGTTTGTAACACAAACAAAAAAATCCATCCTCGTTGTGGTTATTGAGCTGACTGCTTAGGAATCAAACAGTGTAAGACTAATAGTGTCATAGAGCCACCAACCACACCAGTGTAAACTTAAATGCCCATGAGTGAAAGCGGAATGGGGATAGCGGAGCCTGGTACAATAAGCAAATGAAACTTACTTTTTTTTTCCGTCTTATACAGATACTTCATTTTACAATTAGCAATTAATTCCTACTCCATGCAGAAATTAAGCCAGGATAACTAACTGTGAGATTTTCATTTACACACCCCTATATGCAAAACCTCAAGTCATTCTGCAGAACAACATCTCCAGCGAATGTGATGGAAAGGGAGGCAGTTGCTTGGAGATTTTAAAAGTGTTGACAAATTACAGCTATCTTGGTACATTCTCAGGATGAGTACTGTAAGGCTGACACTTTTGTGTACACAATAAAAGGGGATAATGTGGGGGAGGTACTGACACACCAAGGCTAAGAAAGAACATCACGACATTAAAATAACCCCTATAGACATAGCAATCCCCTTTTAGGATACATCTGGAGACAAAAGAGATGGCCATAGAAATTTCACAGAGCCTTCCCTAATGCTCTGGTCTCTGGTGCTCAAGAGGAAGACCCAACCTCTGTGGCTGTCTGCTTCATACAAGACGTGTCCTGAACAAGCAGCAGCATGGCTGTCAGTATGTCTTGGCATCACAGCCTCACAAAATATCACAAATCAACTGTGTTCAAACACAGTGAATTTTCTGAGATATCCAGAACAAACCCTGTTCTATAAACAAATGTACATAAACTACCCTTTTAAATTATATGTACATTACTTATACATCACCAAGCAAAACATCAATTTGGCCATTATTTTAAGTATCCTATATATATTTAAGCATTATTATTCAGTTTTAAATATTATTAGACTTGTAATAAAATAGATAGTGTTAAAGGGACTTCTGCCACGTCTTCCATCTCTTTAAGCAGAGTCCACTTAGTCTATTACATTCTGCTGTATTTTCCAGGAAGCAAAATGAAGTTAATTAAAGAAAGATGAATGTTAGCCTCTTCGCATACATTTAAAATTGTCTGTGTGGCAGAGCTTCTGCTATTGATACCCAATGTCAATAACAAAATTAGGATATGAATATAAAAACATCATCTCTCCAAATGCATGTCAGCTTTGCTTCTCTTCTTGTTTTCTTATATTAATGACAAACATGCTGCAGATGCTGTTTCAGAGATAAACATGCAAACACTATTGTTGTTTCCCCATGAAAGCAAAGGTACAGGCAATTTATGACTATTCATGAATTTTTATTAGATAAAGAGGGCTGTCTATATGAAATTGGTTGTTCTACACTTTTGTTTTTAATGTCACCATAATGCTACTATTCCTAAATGTTTTACAAGCTGTTTACAGAAAGCAAAGTTCAAGCCCATAATATAATCTAGCACTTAGCTTGGTCAAATTTAGAGGAAACTAATCCATGCAATCTAGTTATAGTGAACTGAAAACAAAAACTGACTGCAAAACGGTCAATATAAACCTACATGGAAGATTTTAATAGATGTACTCATATTTACTTGATTCAAATTATTCAACCAAATATTATCTGTTTACTTACACTAAATATATTTAGAGATTTACACTGGTTTTATATTGATCTGTGGTCTTCACAACACCCAGAAAACACAGGAAAATAAGGGCACTATGCAGTGAGAGTACTTGGCTGTGTTTAATCTCCTCCTGGTATGAGAAGAAAAAAGGAATCTAGGAAGCTGGCCAAATACACGTCCATCACAAATACGCTGCTAACACGCTTTCAATTATGCATTCTCAAAAGGATCAGAAGGTCCTAATTACAAGAATGAAAACTAAACCTGAGCAAAACACCAATGAGGGTGGTAGCTCAGCCTCTGTTTCTGAGAGATAGTGACCCTCATTCCCAGGGGAATAGCAAATGTTCAGCACAGCTCGCTGCTGAGCCTTCAGTGAACAGGATTTCTTTTCCTGGTATTTTTCTGGGCTCCAGAAAATTTAACAGGTTTTGGATTCTTATTACTGGCTTGCACAAGAATACCCAGGGTCAGAGAATTCACTGCTGAAATCACCCAGGGTGAGCTGGCAGCCTGTCTAAGAGCCAAGTTGCTCCTACAATACTCAAGCACAAAATTAATCGGTTTGAAACTTGTTCTCCATCCCACCACAACCATCTCTGACTAAAAAAATTCGCTTCAGCAGGGTCACAAGGTCTGAAAGAAGTGCACTCTGACATCTAATATTTTCACTGCCAATTAAGAGTGATATAGGCATCCCCAAATGAATCTATCCTAAGTCAATGATCATCAGCTGCAGTTATCCAGTTCCCCTGTTCTGCTTTATACTTATTTGTAAGCAACCCATGTCCCTGTTAGAATTTCTAGTTCATTCCACTCTCTTCCCCCCTCCTCCCATTTTTTATTTTAGATCTGCAGATGTTTTCACAGACAGGGAAAAATTTATTCTATTCTTCCTCTAGATGACCTTCCACAATTCTAGCTTATCAGATGGTGTGCACACATACCAAAAGAAAGCATGCAAATGTAGATCTTGTTTTAAATACTAATTAAATACATTACAATAACTCTGTAAGTTTTTGCTCTATCTTGCATAATTTCAGAGCAACTTTAAGCTGTACCTGACTACTTCCACAAAACTACCAGCATAATGCATTCAGGTTATCATTTTCACTTACTAACCACTGACTGACACTGGGATTGCAAGTGGTAGGAAAGGACAATGGGAACATTAACTCCTCATTGCACAAAGCTTTCCATAAAGCAAAATCTATTCTTGTTCATATAATAGAAACAAGTTTAATTGAAGGAAATGGAATGGAGGAAAGAGTCTGCAAGTGAATAAGAGACTCCAGCTTAATGAAGGAGAATTCAGCCTTAAAGGTGAAATTGAAATTTCTTCAGTCAAGATGGGAATCCACAATGTGAGACCACGACTTTATAGTGCCAGCTGATGTTGGTCATTGACAAATACAATAATAGCATGTGAATCCCGAATAATTATTTCTAGATCACAGGCCTTCATTTTGGAATAAAACTGAGAAGCCCATGCCTGAAGTTACCTGAAAGTCCAGTCAGAACTCTGAACCCAATCACTCTCTTCCTCTGAATTAGTTCTGTAGTGAAGACAAGGTTGTACAGTTGGACCATAACGCGAGGAAGGCAGGGAAGAGTGGCAATACTGCTCCTTAAGGAATGAGCATGGACTTCTTTTTTGGTTGTGTTTTTGTACTTAGGGTAGCACTAACCTAACTATCCACAACTCTCATAATAAGGATTTCATCACTTAATCCCATCACCCAACACTTTTTCTGTCCCCTTTCCAGAAGGCTGGGTCCTCTTTTCTCTTGTCTGACAAGCAGCTTTGTACACTCCATTAGATTTAGTGTCAATGGAGCCTGATTCAAATTCCACATGCTTGATTCAGTCACCTTCAAACAGTTACATGATGGTTCATCACATCTAAAAATCAGAACAAAGCCTGCAGCAGAAAATTTTTGTGACTCTTCAGTTTACAGATTTCCAGAAGTCCATTCCTCAGTAGTGCTGGAGTTTGCTCCAGGACCATTTAATTTACTCCCCAGGAGAATGCTTCTTCTGAGAGCCCACACTACAGATCTGAGCTTCAGAGGGTACAGCAGAGAGAAGGTGATTCTGACCCCTGACAGGAACCATGACAGGGATTTTGCTGTGTGCACTCTCTCCTCAGATGGGCTCACAGTCAGAAGTAGAAGTAGCTGTCTTTCTTTGTCTGAGACAATACCTTGCAAAACAGACTGAGGAAGTGCATTGCTATCCCGCAGCATAGTGGTAGAGAAACCTCTAGGGGAGAAATTGTGTGTCCAAATTCTCAAGTGGAGCAAGAACAAGTAGGTAGAAAACTAGCTATAAATAAATTTGGGAAGGAAGTTAGAAGGTGGGTCTTTAGCCAGCATAGTGTCTAGCCTCCTAGAGGGCATAGGGGGCACAAAAGACTCAATCTCTTTTTGATTGTGGGGCAGGACTGTTAATGGAACAGGAAATTTTTTCAATAATTCAAAAACTTTTCTAATCTTCCATTGATTTGACAAAAATCAAGAAGCTTTTCATCCTCTGGACAATTCCAAGTCCCTCATCCTAGGCTATATGATTGCACTTTGAAACAAGAGATTGCTGTGTAAAACACACCACTCATTATTTTAGAGGTGAGGAAAGAACAGCAAGAAGAACAGAGCACTCCTCCTTTCCAAGGATCTTTGTAAGTTTTGGCTGCTGTAATTTGTAAAAAGTTCCAGTGAAATAAACTTCCTGTCGTATGTAAGCAGGTTCTTGCCAACTAACCCCCACAACACTGTCCTGGAGATGCATTCAATTTAGCTCTGGGTACCCACCTGATCTTTTGCAAATGACAATATGGCTCTTCATATTAATCTAATGACATTCCATTTTTAAAAATTCCGTGTCAGGAACCCCTGACGCATAAGCAAGAGAAATTTGGGGATGGTAGATTAGAATGGGCTCAAACCAATCATAGCATTGACCACAAAAGCAGAGAAATGTTCCTGACATTCATTAGAATCAAATAGCCTTTAACTTTAACAAAAGTCCTTGGTCATATGGAATATTAATGTCCAAAGCTAGAAGTGGCAAGCCAGAGACAGTCACCATTTTTCTTCAGGCTGCTTATATTGCATTCATTAGCAATTTATCATCAATGTAAAGACAAAATTCAATTTCATCTGTGAGCTTCAATGCACATAAGACTTGTACCTGATAAATTGCAGATAAGCAAGAACTGGAGCTGCCATAATAGAGGTTAAAGGCCTCTGAAAACAGCAACATTTTTATGACATTATGCAATTTTAATAACAATTATAATCATCAAAGACAGAGCTTAAGTAACTCCTCAGAGAAAACAGTTACATAAACTTGGAACCATGCTAAATTTTTAAATCTCAAATACCACATTATAGGAGCCTTTTAGGGACTCCTTACCACTTCAGACATGATTCATTTAGAATTTTTGGGATTCATTTTGGTATTATTCAATTCATATTTCTTCTTAAGTGTGAACTGCTTAACTGGAAGCATTGGGCTGTGCTGATGCACCTGAATGATGTTAAACATTGCTCAGGGCAGGGAAACCAGCAAGGCAATCAGACAAGAAAGGCAACCTGTGATGCAAGAAGCAGGGGAGCAACTTGGCCCATTATAGGCAGAACTGTAGGTGAAGTCTAAGGGATTTCCCTGCTTTTCTTACACACAGAGGGGTTCAGCAGCACAAAGGCAATCCATTCACCCTCCTCCTTTGCACAATAAACGTTATGCAAAAGACTTGTGACAAATAGCTCTCCTAGCAGCCTCTCCCTGTAAAGATTGCAGAAGATGGTGTGGCACCACACTGTCTAGAATAAGGTAGAGATAGTCCCTCTTACTAAATAATAGCAGACTCTGACTTATTTTCTGATCTCATTTATTATTACATGCTTTGATGCTTAGAGTAGGCATCAGGGAGAGTAACAGGAGGGGATAGGAACATTTAAGGAGAGTAACAGTAGAGGATACGAATAAATTAATCAGACATCGCTGTGAAGCCACCTTCTTAGAAAATCCCCCAATAAGTACTTATTTTTCACCATTATATTACAATTTAAAACAACTAAATACAGTGGACAAGCTTTGCACATAAACATAGTGAAAGCACCACATGAAATGTAACTGAAAGGGAAACAAAATATTAACTCAAGCTCATGATCCACAGTTAAATTTGTGTGCAATAAAATGGAAATGTCATGTGTGACCACGGTTTCTCTATGTGTGTACATACACTGATCTCTGAACTTTGCAAAACATTAGTTTGTCCTTTAAACTAAACTGAGAACTAAAGCTGGAGTTGTATAAAGGTCACCAAAGTGTAAAGATACTTAGCACTACAGAGCTTGACCCTATGCAAAAATAAGGAGTGAAAAGACAAATTCAACTGAATTATTTGCAAAAAGCATTCAATGTACTATTTCTCTCTTTGGAAATTACTATTACATTATCAGCCACTGAATAAATACTTCATGCAGAGTTTTAGAAATTAATGCAAAAGCAACCCTATGTACTTTACACAGGAAGCATAAAAATGTGACAGCAAAGGGACCACAAAGTTACCAGAGTGGTAGAACCGGAAGACAGGTGCTGTCCCCTCCAAAATTCCCATCTCTCTTCCTCCCTCTTCTCCTACCCCCACCAAACTTTTATTTGTACATTAGTCTTCCAAATATCCTCACGTGGAAGTCAGATATTAAGCAAGATATAAGTAAGGGGTTTGTTCTTAAACAACAGTTCCAAGATAAAATCTCAAGGTGATGCTTCACATCCTACCACCAGTGTGTTTCAAGTGGAAAGGAAACATTGCTTTAAAAGGAGAGGATGGTCTGGCGTGGAAGTTGGGAATAAGTTTGACTTCACTATCACAGCTGTTAATACAACTTATAGACAAGTTCAAAGCTGTGAGAAACCTTAGAAGTAAGGAGAGGAGAGAAAAAAAGGAAAGAAAAGAAAACCTTAAATACAACGCAGTTATGTTCTAACCTCTGAATGACAGAGCACAAAAATACTTCCAGCAGCTGCAATTTTGAGTGCAATGGAAGTGTGCAGAAAGCAGCAGAATGCTGTCATTGCGAGGGTAGATGAGAGTTTATTTGTGTTAGACTGAATCAAAAACTGAAGTTTTTTTCTTCCATTACCAGAGAACCATGTTGAGTCAAAAGTGTTCTTCAATCCAGCACTAAGTTTTCAGAATCTCAGTTACACTGATAACGATTTGCCACTCATTAAACCTTTTCTGTGAGATGTAAGCAAAAAGATACAAGGATAGTAATAATTTTAAATATAAATGAGGTAAAAAAGCTAATGTAAGACTTGCAAATTATTAAAAGCTGAAAACACAAAAATAAAAATAATTTAAAAATAATGAACAGAAAAACTCAAACCCATTTGAGGAATTATTTAAAATTAGAACAAGTAATTATACAAGCATCCAGAGAGTGAGTATATGCCATCACTTCCAAAAACAAAAACAAAGCAGTAATGGAGCCATAGAAGGTGTGACAGACAGAAAAACTGTCAAGTAATAATAGATTTTTCAGACTGTGTTATGAAAACAAAAATTGTTCTACTTTAATTTTTCTTTTTAAAACAGAAATGTGGCACTCTTTTTTTTTAAGTAGAGTCACCATACTTCCTTGATTCATAGTGTTCTAGTGTCCTCCAATGGATACTTTTGAAAGTACTTGCTTTGTAAAATGTTATTTAGAATTACAGCTGTGCCTCACTTAATGGCTTTGGTATGGCATTTATTGCAAGATATAAGAAGAGGAGACAATGTAAGATCTTACAGACTCCTCATCTTTCTCTCTATATCTAAAGAAACATTGGCACTGCCAGATTATCTCATCTTCAAAAAAGGAAGGCAGCGTGATCTTCTACCAAGTTTTAGCAGAGCCACCTGACAAACCACTGAGTCCAAGACTGACCTTAGCCATTGATTCATCTAATGAACACACAAAAGGATCAAGGCAGTAGAATAATGAGAGTGTAGGCAGCCCTCAGCAGCTATGTAGAGAACAAAGATCCCAAAGCAAGATATAGCAGTCTCTGGAGATGTATGGCACAGCTGACAGTGAATCTCTGGAGCCACAGTTTCTCCCTCCTTCTTTCCAGCTGGTTTTGAATAAATTTTGAATAAAACATCACTGAAGAAACATTCAATACTTTTCATAGCTAAGTGAGAAAAAAACTGGAGTCAGCACTCATTTACATTGATTTAGTTGATGACATACTGCTCTCATTTGGAGAAGTAGCAAAAATGGGGGTGATATAATTTCTTTTAGTTTCTCCAAAATCCAGATTATAAAACCAGCTCTTCCAGTTTATAATCTGGAAGAATGATGCTCTAAACAGTTTCTCTGGGTACATGGTTTTCCTTCAGTCATTTAAGGCTTCCTCAGATGGCAAAGTTAATGCACAGTAAGTTGGCATAGCAAATTTCCCTCCCTGGGTCAGCTGACAGCCCCCACAAGTCATGGCTTTCTTCTGCTCCTGGTCACTGATCCTTATCATGGTCAGTGTCTTCAACCAGGGGCAGCTGTGTTAGCCCTACCTTCCCCATTCCCTAATCCAGTCCTTGCATCAGCCATCTTCTCCTGGCTACACTCACTTTTTCCCAAATACTTTCAAGCATCATCTTCCTTAGGATAAGTTTAAAAGCCATGAATACAGGGAATGAAATAAGTGTGCATTAGTCAGTACTTACACAGAAACAAAGCATTCTTCTGTGCAGCATGGATTATCCTACTTTTAAAGAAAACAAAGATACTGGGCATACCTAATGTGTACTAGGAAAACAGAGTCATAGAATACTTTGGGTTGAAAGGGACCTTTAGAGATTGCCCTGTCCAATCCCCTGCCATGGGCAGAGATACCTTACACTGGACCACATTGCTCAAAGCCCCATCCAACTGAAGAATTTCAGGGATTCACAGCTTCTCTGGGCAACATTTCTCAGTGTCTCTCTCCATCTCTCTTATAAGCCCCCCTTTAAGCATTGACAGGCCACAACAAAATCTCCCTGGAGCCTTCTCCTCTCCAGGCTGAAGAGCCCCCAGCTCTCTCAGTCTCTCTGCATAGAAGAGGTGCTCCAGCCTTCTGACCATTTTTGTGTCCCTCATTCCAAGAGGTCCACACTCACCTTATGTTGGGGGCCCCAGAGTTGATGCAATGCTTCAGATGGGGCTTCATGAGAGCAGAGCAGAGGGGGAGAATCACCTCACCTCCATCACCCTGCTGATCATGCTGCTTTTGAGGCACATCTGTCTTTCTGGGAGCAAACACACACTGCCATCTCATATCCAATGATATGTTTGTGAATCCACCAACATCCAAGTTCTTCTCCCCACTGATGCTCTCCTCTCTGCTGTAGTGATATTGGGGATTGCCTCAGCCCACATGCAGACCTGGCTTTGTTGAACTTCATGATGTTCACATGGCCCACTTCCCAAGCTTCCCACTTCCCAAGTCAAGGTCCCTCTGGAAGGCATCACTTCCCTCAAATATACCAAAATGTGTAAAAAAAGCACGGAGTAGATAGTACACTATAAATTCACAACCTAGTTTATTTTGTACCAGTTCTACCTGTCAGATACAGCTTTAGGAATCCAAATATAGCCAAAGCGAGTCAAAGGTCATCATCCCACCCCTGCTCCTGTCTCTAGGGATTTGTAGTCCTCCAGACTGAAGATAACTTAGTTCCCTTCAAAAACCATCTTTATATGCATCCTTATACAGGTTGAAAGCAGAGAAAAAAATGAAAGAAAATGAAAAGCTTCAACTTTTGCAGGCTACTGGCAGCAAGCATGTGACTAGTGATCTGTGCCAAATGTAGAGGAGTTAAGGGCTTTAACTTATACTCTAAGGTCCTGTGTTCTTTTACACTTCTCGGCCTCCTCCTATAACACATAATCTCTTGGATTTTTCTCTCTCTCACCCCATCTTATGAGAAATATTCTTGAAATGTAACAAGAATATCCTTAACACTAAAAACCTTAGTGTGGGCTGCAGCTCAGTAGTGTGATCAGTGACCAACAGTCTAGCAGACTGTCTAATAGCTTAACATGAAAACACAGCTGTCATTGTGGAAAATCAAGGCTCAACTGAATACACAGAAATTTTAAAGAGCAGAAACCATTTAATGTGGAAGACCACAGCAACACACTTAACTCAGTACCTTGAGCAGTCACGGCTGTTTCATCAGCATTTGATGGATTTCAAACACTAAGTGATACAAAATTCCGTATATCCCATTGACTGATCCATTCAGTCACCATCTTTTGTGCTTTCTCCATAAATATCATGTTGCTATTATACATAAAAAGGAAGACTTACTATGGTTCTTTATTGTAAATTTAGTAACTACAGATCTTTCACTACTTCTTAGTGTGCTTTGAAGTTGTCTTTCACACAAAGCTATACAGCATCCTTTAATTCTTTCAAGTACAGAGCTTAGTAGTATACTTCAAAGACCCCTTATACTCAGATGTCTGACACATTCTCAAATTCCCTGAAACAAAGATCTGTACTCCTGTGTCTAGCTCCTTCAAATGAAAGTGTCCAACACTTTCACATTCCATTAAAAAATGGGGGAGGGGTTGCATGCTGTAGTAACATCTGCTACTCTGACAGAAAACTTTATAGTTTCAGGATTATTTAAACAGTTCTTCATTGCAGTTTGAATTCTCTCCTGTCTTTCACATATTTTTTTTCTAAGCAAAATCAGTCTCTGAATTTGTAGGGTTTGGGTTTTTGTTTGTTTGATGAGTTATTTATGGTCTGCTAGTAAACACAAAGATACAAACACTGTTACAAATTTAGATGGTGTTTGGAGGTATTGCCTAAAGAACCTAACTCCCAAAACTGTTGAATTTCAAAGTCCCTGGTATTAAGATTTTCATAAGCTCATAGTCACAAAAACTTTTACAGAAGAGATTAAAATCCTGTTTCATGGGCACAGAGCCCTACTAAAGGGAGATTACGTTCCTACTGGAAAAGTGTCTGCCCCAGTTCACTTGCTTGTATAGGTCTCTTCTTAGAGGTAGCAATCAGCAGTCTCCCAAACTTCCGACACTGTATCTTTCAAATTGTATTTTAAAAACCTTCCTTCACAGGGTATAGAAGGAAACCTCCACTACTTCCCCCAGTCCTATTTTCAGAGAAGGGGGTTATGCTCAGAGAATCTTTTCTCCTTTTCCCTTTCTGCAGAGCTGCAGGAACATATGGGTTGGTCAGGGCAGCCCAAACAAGAGCATCACTCAGGGATCAGGAATTGCTGCTTCCCTTACTGCTCAACCCTGAGATCCTAGGGGCTTGAAACCTCTGGGAAAGGGTCATATCTGATCTTAGCAATTCATCCCATCCAAGTCAGACAACAGAGAACCGTTCCAGTTTCATCAGTTTGTCATAGAATTTGCCAAATATCTTTAGGGGTAGCCTTGGCGGGAAGCCCTGGGCCCTGTGCAACATTAACAGGAGGCACCAGAAGTGACTGTCAGACCCAGTGAAGGACAGAGTACCAGACCATAGGACTTCCAGACTGGCAGAAATATTAATCTAGACCCATTCCTGCTGAAAAGCCTGTAGATCTCAATTAAGAGGCAGAAAGGAAGGACAGAAACGGCGGCAGCAGAGAAAGAGACAACAAAACCCAATATACTGTGACCTGTGACACTGCAGTAAGTATTCAAGTGTCAAAAGACAACCTTCCCTCTAAATCATAAGTTGGGATGTAGGCAACTAAAAAAATACTAAAAAAATATTTTTAAAAGTCTGCCTAGTGATGCTGCCTTTAAATTAATAGGTTTCAGTTTTTATACTTAGAGGAAGCAACAGTTCTAGATCAGTGATGCCCAACCAGGACTAAATGTCTGTGTACAATTTCATCAGAGAAAAATTAACGAAACAATACTCCAAAATTTTCAACATGCCATAACCTCAGCTAAGTTCTACCTCTGTACATATTTATCTAAAGAGCACACACGTGCATAGATATGAAAATATTTTTTCGCTACAGCTAGATAAGAGAAACACATGTAGTCTTTGCTCCAAATTTTCTATGGCTGCATCAAACACCCAAGACTTGATCTGAAGTGTATGATTTCTTTGTGCCAAGCAGGTAGACTTCTGTGCAATTCCAGAAAATTGCCACCTTGAAAATATCTGTCAAAGATGTTCAGCACTATTCTAATCTTACTCCCACTCAGTGGCAAAATGGTGTCACTGAAGTTGAAAAGAACAAAATTAAGATAAATGCCACACTTTTTTGAATCTACTCTCTGATCTAAAGCCTTGTCAGTGACAAGAAAGTTGTGCCTTTCAAAATTTAAAAAAAACCACACAGCAAACCTCTAGAGACCTCTCCTGCTCACAGTAAATTTTTCTGTATAGCTGCAGATTATTCGACATAATGGAATCATTCCCAGATGAGCTATCACTATCTTTTTCTTTCCTGTTGCCACTAGACCTGCAAGTGCATTAAGAAAAACTTGGCATAAACTGATTACTTTAAAATTCATTCCGTGACTCTGCACCAGCAATAGCTGATTGCTCCAGGCCTTGAAAGAATGCCAGATTTACAGACTCTCTGTAGTAACTGCCTATTTTACCTACATCAGTTTCGACAGATATGTAGAATAAGTAGTTTAAATATGCCCAATGTAATAAACGTGACTCGTCTTTGTAGAAGACTTAGTATCACAGAGCAGAGCTCTTTGTGCAGTTTAAAAGATTACGTACCAAGAGTCTGGGATGTACAAGGAGTGCATTAAGACTACAAAAGAGATGTCCCTTGAGAAGCTTTGCAATTGACTGGTGTAGAGATACAAAATGCTTTGGAAGGAAAGTTATCTTCTCTTTCTGTTATCAGAAAGGATGCAAATCTGCACTTAAAGATTGGCACTTTGTACTGATGTAATGTAACATGATGCAAACAAGGAGCTGCATTATGCTTGGGTGGTGTGAAGAGAGACAGCCAAAGGACTGGACATTCACTGGACTAGCCATAAATGTTCATTCCTTAACATGTATTCTGTACCTTAGTTATCTAGCATTATTACAAGAAGAATAAATGAAAAAATGAAGTATTTCTTATCGTTGTAATGTATGCTTAAACTGTATAATGATAAACGTGCTTTCTTGAGAAAGCATTTTTCTTATATCAGCTCACAGTGTAGTTGTAAAATAAAAAAAATAAAAACAAACACAAAAACCCACAAATCCCCCCCTCAAAAAAACACCCTCAAACAATCAAAAACCAACCAAATAAACAAATGAAAAAAAAACCCACGTAAATTAATTGGGCTTGCAGGTTAAACACATACAAATTCTTGATAGGCAAACCTCAGTTTTTTAATTAAAATTAGTTGTGTCAATAAGCAGAAACATTGGTTAAGAATTAAATTGTTATAGCAAAATCATGAAAGCACAACATAATATTCTCTATACATTTGTTCAGTGCGCAAATTTTACCTCAGTAAAGGTAAATACAAAAATTCCACTGCACAACTTACTCTAGAACATATTCAGGAGGGGATTTAGAAGTGCAGCAGTGAGCTGGATCAGAACAAACTGCTAAAGATTTAGAACAGGCATACAGTTTACAACCTGAGTCCCCATGTGACACATGTTATAAAATTATCCCTGTGATAAACCACCAGTACTACAGAGCTACACAATATTAGAGAGGGGATTTATGGACCACTTGTTATAAAAGTTGTAGACACAGAAACACTAAAAATTATTTTCTGTTGGAAATCTGAAGGAGCAGCACATAACAGAAGTATTCCATATATCAAAGAAGAGCATTACAGTCGTTTTGAGCCAGTGAGGTGAAGCTCACATGCAATCATCTGGTTCCCTGGAATGGCTCTGCCAAACAGTGAGCAATCAAACAGCACAACATATTGTTGCTCCGTAGAAGTCTGTTCATCTGTCATATTTACCAAACATTGAGTTTGTCACACCTGTTTCTTCCACAGAAAAAAATAGCTGCATATATCATCAGCTTGAAAGAGTATCTCCGTGACGGTAGAATCGGCGACAAAGTATCTCTATAAGCATGAGCAGGGGTAACACGTGGTTTATTGTGAAGGCCTTGCTTGTAGCTGCTGAGCACAGCTAAAGCAGGCCAGGAGAGCAGGAACAGCGAACCGAGCCGAGAGAGAGCAGAGCCCCGAATCCCGTACATTAAATATCTTTCTAAGTTGAAGAGTATGAGTAGGACCAACCAATCTAATACAAGATAACAACACATACAGCCAATAGAAATGTCCCACCACCCAAGGCAAGCAGAAGGGGATTGTTTAATCAATCAATCTGGCCCTTAGCTTAGCAGAAGTATATTGTTTAATCAAGGGGGCTGGCCCTCAGCTTAGCAGGTCGTTGTTCACAAGCTGATGGCCCTGCACCCCACACCCTAAATCTCAAAGCATGCTTTCATTTCTATCTCGCTTGTTGAACTCAGACTCCTAGAATCTAAACCACTATATTTGTAAGGTCTTTCTACTTCATCCTTCCCAACATCAGCTAAAGCCTCCTGTCCTAAGAAGAGACAGGCTATCCCCAGAATTCTGCTTTTCAGTGTAGGGGGTAATTTGTTGAGGGCAGGAACTGGGAGCTGCGGCACAGCTAACAGCCATAGGCCCATCTGCAATCCCTTCCTCCACTGTGAACCTGCTTGGTTTGCTTTCTGTTTTGTATAATCAACATAAAAAGTGTCTTCTGGGTAGGCACAGCAAACTTCAAACCACTTATATTCTTCAAGACTGTGATTAGCAAAATGATGAGCATTTCAATCCCTGTGCTGTAAAGTGTGCATATAGTTTCAGGAATGAAAAGAGTACCACTGACTGAAAAGAGTGTGGAGAGACACCAGGAATGGCCTTTCTACCTGACGTGCCTGTGAAGTGCTTGGCACATGATAAGTAGTTGGTGTGAGCAACAATGGGTGCACACAAGAGTTTTTTGTGACTCAAATTATATCCGGTACATTCAACACCTTGCAGGACTAAACCTCCAAAGGCAGCAAGTGGAAAAGACAGGAGTGGGGGAGATTTTGACAAAGTATCTAAGGAATACAAAGCTGAATTTCTGGAAACTGGAATCACACAAAGACTAAAGGTGACTGAACAAGGGCTGGGGAAGTATTTGAAGAGCAGAGTCATAACAGCTATAAAACAGCATTGTTAATGCCTAGTTTTGGCATGTCCCTCAGCCTACATAACATTTTTCTTCAGAACTCTTATTCCCAAAAAGACACAAGAGACCAGGTTTTGAAAAAAATTTAGCCAATGAAAACTCACATAGCAGGTTCTTGATAATGGCTGAAAGGAGACAGGAAGACTGAAAACTTCCCCATTTTGTAAGCTCTTGGATGGAACTGTGGGGCTTTTTCTATTTCTCTGCTAGACTGAATCACAGTGCTACAGTGGCTTCCACCTTGCAAAGCTTCCTGGTGCAGCTCCAGCTGAGCTTTGTGTCAGGCTGCTCAGGGGATTACGGCCTTAAATGGTACTTCAAAGGGGCATCTGGAACTCAACCACATGCTAGGAAAGGGCAAACACCTTCCCTCAAATAGAGGCTGCGTGTATTTGAAGTGGAAAAGTACAAGTTTAACACAAAGGCACTCGGCAATTAGTAAAGAAAGTGAGTCTCATTAATGTTTAAAAAGTCCTCTGCGTTACTTTTCAGAATGTCTTCTAAGTATGTATAAACACTAGAAGGAGACAGAGGATGCTACCTTGAAAGGCAGCTTTCCTAAGACATTTCATTAAAACAGGATTTACTTCTGGGAGCAAAGCAAGATCTTGTTCCCAGACAAAGAGAAAAACTGCAGAATGAGAAGTTATTTTAAAACCTTTTCTCCCCACAATGATCCACATGTATTGTATTAGCACTCCACATGCTACATCCCCTTTAATACACATTTCAGCCTGTAGGGAAGTGAATATTATCATTCCTACTCATCACCAGTGATCATAAATATTTTAATTATGCATTATCTCATCTAGCCTAGGAGTTATCAGGGTAGCTCCTCAAATACTTTTCTGGTGCTTTACAGACATGGAAGCTTCTCATCCTTTTACTGTACGCTTTATATAAGCCTGTTAGGGAATGGACATTTAAAACACTTCCAAATTTCTGGATTTTCCCCCTCTGTCCTCAGGCACATGAATTTGTGGATTAGGTCATCAGAAAAAATAAGAAAGTGTATTTGAAAATATCTTAAATGTTCCTGCCCACAGCATCTAGAGACCACTGGTCACTTCTGAAGAGAGTCAGATAAGTTATTTAGGTTCCATATTTAGATACCTAAATTTTAAAATGTTTTGGCCATTCCCTCTCCCACCTTATAAATGGACTACTCATGCTGTTTCATAGAGTTACATGAATAAACATAGTTCTCTTCAAAATCCCCCAGTATTATCATTCTCCCACATCCAATGTAAATGTGCATTAGGGAAAGGAGGAAAATTTAACTAGAGAGACAAAATTTTTTGTTTACACCAAAAGATGCCATGTAGTTCACAGCCATTTCAGCACTGCAACTGTTTCTACACAGAGCACTGCCATGCCATAAAAGCAGCAAATACTGCCTTCGGAGTATCCAGTCCCCTTTTACCTTTGGGCAGGCTGTGGGTATTTTGAATTATCTTTGCCTTTGAAATAGCTGAAATAGCAACATTTTGCAAATGTTTTGCTTTGAAAGGGGATGTCCTAGACTGGAGATGGAGAAGAGTGGACAAAAAGATGTTGTTAGGTGAAATAAAAAAGGGGGCAAGTCCTAATGACACTTACATTTCTTCAGTTTCTACAGCCAACATTCTGAAGAGTAACAGAAAGGCTGCGTAGGAAATTAAGGGGGGAAAATTTCAATTTTACCCTTGAGGAGTGATTGTATAAAATTACAATCATACATGTCTTCAAGACTGCAAAGAAGGTAGATAATGCTTAATTTTTAGAATGTGAAGAAGTGGGGTAAAACAGAAAATAAAAAAAAAAAAAAAAAGCCAACTTCAGGACAAAAAAAGACATATATGGTCTCCTTTTTTCTGCTGTATTTCCCAGATCAGCGTGAAACTAGAAAGTAGGACCATGGACAGACAGCACCTGCCAGAAGGAATTTCTGCTGAAATCCTCTCGGTGTCACTGAAACTGCTGGAGTTCAAGATTTGCAGCAGGCTCTGTGCAGTGGCAGGTATGCCAGGCTGCACTCCAGCCCTTCTTCAGCACTACTTGACTCTCAGAGAATGGAGGCCTGAGGGAAAACTCCAGATCTGGCACAGTAAGGACTGAAAGCCTTAAATTCATGCTCCCGTCTTAGGAGCACGAAAAACCTTTATAAACATTAATTTAAAAAAAACCCAACCAAAAAACAAACAAACAAACAAAAAAACCCCACCCAAACAACAAAAAAAAAACCCCAAACAAAAAAAAAAAAAAAAAAAAAAAAAACCCAAACAAAAAAAAAAAAAAAAATCTTTGCAAATCCTTCCAGAAGTAGAAGGATGGCTTTTAACAGCCATGAGGTTCAGTGGGTGCTGCACACAGTTGCAGTTCTATCCAGCACTCAGAAAAGAGGCATAAGTTAAGTGTAAAGCAGTTATTGACCATGTAGTGGGGATTTCGGTAGAGATTTAACTTCTTGAGATGGATTGTGTCTGGCAACTGAAGTATTAACACCTTTATTCTTCCTAAAAATGCAATAGCAGCTATAGTGACCCCAGGAGACCAGTGCCTTTCTCTATAAACCCCCTCTGCAGGTCATTAGCACACCACTATTCATCACAAAGCTGTTTCATTAATGACTTGTTCAAGAGGGCCAGCACAATTCTGCTCACTGAAAGATCCCTCAAGAATTATCACAGTTGAAGACTTTCAGCATGGAACTGAAGACCTTCTTTAACCTCACCATCATTATGGGCTGCCTAAATGATTGAACTAAGGAGAGAAGGGGGTTATGAAGTTCTTGTATTTTTATGGGAGACCTATATTGGGAACATTTTCTTTCTTTTAAAATTAGATTAAACTTCCAAGAAAAAGAAGCAAAAAGCACTTTCCTATCCAAAAAATCTTTCTCCCGTTCACCATGTAATTCCACCACTGCAAACTCCTACCAAGTGAAGTGGAGCCCTCTATTCACTATTTTCCAGTTTCTGCAAGGGAAACCTCAAACCTGAGATAAGCCTCCTAACACCCCAAATTTGTGGAATTAAGACTGCATGTCTTGGACAGCATGCATTACTCTGTGTATTGCTGCAAGTTAATGCAAAGAACATGTATTTTAATTGAAAGAAGGCGTACACTTTCCAGTTCTTTATTATTTCACTAGAATCCAGCAACAAAGTTGGCATACCAATGATTTTTAAAGTGTACAGCAGTGTACAGTTGCTAGCACTGCACACTCTTATGTTCTACCCTCATCAAATCAGAAACAGATAACAGATAATCCATAACTGCTAATTTAGAACCAGTTCTGTGCTGTGTTACTGCATTTACCACCTCTTCAACCCAATTAAATTACTCAATATATTTGCTAATATTGCAGCAGGTAAGGAAAAAGAAGGCAAGAGCACAAACATAGATTTTGCAGGATTCACATTCTAAAGCCCGGTTCCAATCCAAACACCTGAATCATATCTAATTTATTACAAATGAATTTTGCTTACTCACACACCTGGCCAGAAAGGTGTAATAGCTCACAAAAGAATCTTGGATTTCTAGAAGTGTTTCCTATTACCACTCTTCAGCTGAACCTGCAGCAGCAGCTACCCCTGCAGCCATCAAGTGTGTCACATTTCAGAATTGTTTTAGACAGTAACGTCATGAGCTCTTTTTTTCTGTGCCTTAAATCTCAAGAAATAAGGTGAGACATCCCTGTCAAACAAGTTGAGAAATTTAACATGCTTCAGAGGCAAAACTAAAAATTAAAAATATAATTAAGGATGGTTGCAACCAATGTCATTTATCTTAACCTTTCCAAAAAAGATTTACAATAACACAAAGCCTTTCAGGGCTACTTAAAAAGTTAAGACTTAGATATTTTTTCATTCATCTGACCCAGGAGGAAAAGAAAGACATTATGGAATGCACATTAATCATCAACTTCAGAAGACTGACATTTGTAGTTGTAGCACATCATGCAGCAAAAACCTGCCCAGTAGCTTAAGATAAACTGGTAAGAAACAGCAATGGCTACTTTAAACTACCTTTTCCTCCTGCAAGACATACCAGGCTGCTGTTTCCCTCAGGAGCTAGCTGCAGGAAGCAGTAGGGGCTGGAAAGCCCCAAAGCTCTTCAGGTTTCTGCTACTCCTGCACGCAGTGCTGCAACTGAGACCACCAATGGGAGCAATAAAAAGGAAAATGCAGAAGTTCAGCAGCACCACAGACTCTGGGGTGGCTCCTCCTTTGCCCAGAAGCTTATGTGTGCCTACAACACAGGACAGGTGCTACAGCTGTGCCCAACAACAGCACAGAGAGCACAGTGAAAACAAATGATTATACTTCCTGGGAAGGAGAGAAGGAATAATAGTCTGACAATAATTCACCAGTAAAGAGAAATCTGATAACAAAACTAATTCATCTGAAAAAAACCCATGAGTTGGGATTTTGTTACTGTGAAAGGAGTGAAATCCTGTTTTTAACCAAAATAATGATAATCAGCACAAGACTGCAGTTTTGGAAGATGAGGCCTTGGAGGGCTTTCCCATTCCCACTGTGCCTCTAACTCAGCAGCTCCCTGTGGCCAGAAGTGTCCCCCAAGAGCTGCCAGGTAAGCATCTCCAACAGGCACTTACTTCCTCACACACCTCAGGCAGAGTCTCACAGATCATCTAAAACTGGTGTTTCAAACTGAGGGTTGACATATTTAATGAGCCAGCAGCTTGTGAAAACCTGACTTTAAGAAATAAGTGGCTCTACTGGTTTGAAAGCAAAACCAGTGAGACTCCAAGTCAGAAATACAGAAATACAATTTAATAGAGAGAGAAGAAACAAACAACAACAAAAAAGTAAAATAAAATAAGATAATTGCAATAGTACAAAGGACCACTGACAGAGTCAGAATGCAAACCTGACACCCTGTTGGTCAGGGTGTTAGAAGCAGCCCAAAGTAAGCCCTCCCAGAGTGACAGGTGTGGCTCCGTTGGAGTAGAGATGACCCTAAAGAAAGGGTCCAGCCACCCCCTGAAAATCCAGTGGAAACAGGCTCCCTTGGTGTTTGGGATTCCTAGTTTTATCCCTGTGGAAAGGCTTTAGCTCCTCCCACTGGGTGGAGCATCTCACAATGGAATGAGGTGATGTTATCAGTCCTATGAGAGGCCTTAAATGGCCCATTCACAGGTGATGTCCCTCTGAGGAGGATGGGTGGAGGAAGAGATAAGGAGGCACTGCCTTATCTGGTGTTATCAGTTGTCCCATTAACAGAAGGCATCTGCTCTCTTTCCACCCCTAGAGTTACAAGAGATAAAGAAGAATATCTCCCAACCGGTTTCAACAGATGAAAATAGAATATGCATTTTTGATTACATTTTTCAATCCAGGACAGTGGCATGGGAGGCCTCTAGCCTCTCTTCACTCTCTCCTGCTGGTCTCTCATTTTTCTTATTTTTCTTATTCTGCTGGGCTCTCATTTTTCTTATTCTTCTAGTTCATCAGAGCTGATGTTTTTAGCTTATATACACTATCCACCCTATATAAAAGAGCACGAGCATGGGGACCAAAAACAGGGACACCCTACCCAGCCAGTGCATATCAAGGCAGTCCAGCTGGTCAAACTGATCAAGCACAGCCCACAGCCCCACTCCCAGGTCCGTTCACTAAGATAAAGAGTGGCCCTGACCTCCACTGCCAGCCCAGGGGCTCCACCTGCCATAGGACTGATGCTGGTTATACTACCTAGCACAGACAGATTTTCCTGAAGCTATCCAGGGAATTTTCACATAAACTTCTCCACTGGCAGTGTACTAGAGAAATAAAAAAAAAAAAAAAAAAAAAAAAAAAAGGCTCTTTGTAGGTCAGAAAGAGACTGAAAAATAGCTACAGGGCAATGGCCCTCTATGTTGGTACAGACAGATTATGAAGCTGAATCTACATTATTTAAATCTACAGTGCAGTATGGCACAATAAGGTAGGAAGGACTTTTACCTATTTTTTTTTCCTCTTAATATGTCCTGCATGTTATAGCAGGAGGAGGAGTTGTGGAAACATAGCTAGAAAACCCCAGAAAAGCAATAGCCAGGGTTTGCACCAGTTGAAGTAGGTTTGAAATCTTCATAATACCAGTGGGCAAGAGTATTAGGGCTACCACAGAACAAATTACGTTCTTATGCATTACTGCTACAGGGTTCCAGCCACCTTATCCACACACCCAGGGGCGGACATGAGGCTAAGGCAATCCCGAGGTCACTTTTCCAGACCAGCTTTGCCGGGGCTCGCCAGGCTCAGGGTAATTCCTAACACGATACTTGAGCTCCTCCATGTGGCAAGCAGCAGCGGTAATCTCTCCCGTGTGTAACAAAGAACGTCTTTATTCTTCACAGCGTTTTTCCTCTCGTTTTTCGTCTTACATAAAATTAAATACTACCAAAAATGCAATATTACACTACGGGACAAGAGGATAATGAAAGGAGAACAAAGGCAGCAGTACTCTGGTAATTTCCATTAGTCACAAACGGATGCTTTCATAACACGATGTTGTTAATTTGCATGTTCACCAGAAAACCTGCTCCAAGTTCAGATATAGATCAGCTGTTTTAAACACTCAGCCTTGGACAAAATCACACATGAATGCAAATAGCCTCCTGATTAAAGTAGTGCCATTCCTGTGGTGAAATATCTAGCAAAATGCATTTTATTATGTTGAAAATTTACAACTTCTGCTTTGTCAGGCTAGAAATAATAAGACATAGTGCAGGCTTATTCCTTGAAAAATTGATAAAGAGGTTTTCTATTTAACTGCAGCCAAGAGAGAATCTATCTGCCTTGTTAAGACATATCTGGAAATTAAAGATGGCATTTGTTTGAAAGAAAAAGGCTTGTAATTCCAAGTACATCCGTACAAGAAAGTTACAAAGGACGTTTATTTTTCCCAACCATTTAACATTGCAAGTTGTTTTGCATGCTGCAGAGTGTTGTTGTTCAGTCAGGTTTAATTCTGTACTGAAGGCCAGTGTCCTCTCCTACTCCTGTGCCTACACAGCAATGCCATTTACTAACACATGACTTAATTAGCTCACACACTTGTTTTTCCATTGACACTCTAACAAGCACTGCTGAAACTGCTCACTTTTCAGTTCACTTGGGCTTTGTATACACAGTCAATACTCATGTCATAAATTAAGTTACTTAATGAGTATACTCAATAAATACTTTGGTTGATTATGGGAAGAGCTGAGACCTTGTTTTGAAGTTGTTGTTTTTTCTTAATGGAAAGCTTAGCTTCTGCATGGTTTTATTTGCTTGTTAGTGAATTGTTGAGGGTCTTTTCCCTGCACTGTTGTGAGAAAATCAGCAAGCAGACGATGCACATCTGAGCTGTTTCAGTGGCAACTAGGCCACGTGAAAGGAAGGAGAGGTGGCAGAAAAAAAGTGACCTTCCCTGAAATACCTGCATGGAACCTAGAAGCAAAAGAACCATATTTCAGGGAGCAGGTATCTAGAGTTATCTGCCTCCAGCCTCTTTCCCAGCATTGCCGGGATAGCCCATTTCCAAAGTTCCTCATTTGCCCCATTGGTTACTCATTTGGCACATAGACTTTTTCTACTGTCTAACACAGTGCATAGGAGACAGCAGGGAAGAGAACTAAACACAACTCCCCCTAAAAACCAAGAACTTAGAAAATCTTGTAAAAAAAAAAAACTTTTCTTCCCCCAAAAAATTGCAATCTCCCCAAAAGCTCTTAGCTCATTGAACTTCATGCCTTTTTCAGACAGTTGTCAAATTATCCACAAATTTTCCCAAGTCTGAAACTGCACAAACTAGAAACAATTTGATCAGTCAGTGCTTTGGCTCTCAGGAAGTTGAAGAAAAGCTCAGAGAGATTTCTGTTCTTAGTAAATTTAATCTTATCTGCAACTCATGAGCATTCCCCTAAAACCACATCTAAGAATAAATAATGGTTTCAAATTGGTTCTGCTGCCCATGCTTTATCAGCTCTCACAGACAGAGGGAGCAAACTGCTAATCAGAAAGGACTCCTTGGAGAAGAAACTCCTCTAAAAGGAACAGTCCGGGTGGGGAGAGGATGGCAGCAGACCTGCTCATATCATGACTGATCTGTACAGGTTATTTCCTTTAGCCTAAGACCCACAGGGAAATCCAGAGGCAGAGAGTGTTTCTATGTTCAAGCACCATCCGTGAATTGCTTTTGTTTGATGGAAAGGTGTTTTGTTTGGGAAAGGTGTTTCTCCATTTTCAATAAAAATACAAGGCAGGAAATGGGAGAGGCAGGGGGAGTCAAAATAATAATAAAAACAAAACAGAAAAAAAGAACATTCATGTATCATTTATGCATCATTTAAGCTAATTCCCACATAAAGCCGTGTGGCTAATTAATAAAAATTCTGCTGCATTTGCTGTTTAAAATGTATCCAAAAATTAACTTTTCTTTTAAGTACATTTAACACAAATTTTGAGTACACTTATTCGTATTATTCATTAGAAATTCTATGTTTATGTTTCTGAACTTCTCATTTTACCCAGAAGCAGAGCAATGAGAACTTCCACATGCTATCCTACTCCCAAGTCATACCCTGGAGGGATTCTTAAGCTCACCAAGTCTTTCTCCTGCAGGAACGACAATGCCTGTGGTGGGCACCAGCTCACAAAGCATTAAGCTGAATCCTCAAGCCCATTCATACAGACCACAAACCACCTAATAAAAAGTAGAAAGCATTTCTCCTCACTACAAGCCCCACCAGAATTTGAGCTGATGTTGTTTTGTTTTCAGTGTGGTCATGGCATATTTCCCACATGAATCACTCTGCGCAGCCTCCCCTCCTATCAGGCACAGAGGAGCACACTGCATTCCTCACCCTGGGCCAGCCTCGTTCCCCCGGAGCCCTCAGCATCTCCTCCCTACACTCCATGCTATCCTCCACCGGCCCCAGGCTCCCTTGTAAAGCTCCATTTTTAATAGCTAGCCTACTGCAGTAGTAGGCAAAGGAAAAAACGTGGGGGAAAAGGCTTCACTTTGGGGAAACCTTAAAACTATGCAATCAAGACTTAGGAGTAAGACAAGAGAAAACACTGTTTCAGAAAGGGGAAGTTTAGGAGGCTAGTATTTATAATGATCATAGAGATCACAGACATTACATTCCACAGAATTCCCTCGAACAGATTCTATCCATCATCTGCAAAGATTGCTCAGTACATTATCCCTCCTCCGTAGCTATGACATCTCAGTTCAAGTCCTTCCTCTCCATACTGCTTCCCAATGTTCTAGGTTCATTAACACTACCAAGCAATATTACCATCTCAGTAGTGTTGGACTGGATGTAAAGCACCAGCTGTAGGCTGACCACCTATCCCCAGGAGCAGTCAGCCACAGCCTAACAGCTGACATCACCCTTTAAACAAGAAGGTAGAAGTTTGCAGTTATTTTTTTTTCTGTTGGCAGAAGAGGGAGGAGAGGAGAAAGTAATTAAGTGCATGAATGCCCAAGAGATCATTTCTTTTCCAATTTATCTGAAGAATGTAGAAGGTTTGAATCATGATTTGAGGAATTCAGATTCATCCACGCTTCCAGATCAGCCCAACTACCATTTGTTTCTCACCACAATTACATGATCATACTCCAATATTTGGGTACTCCAGCTCCCCTTCCCCCCAGCCTCAACTCTTTCATTTATTTACTCCTCCAACACCATTGCCTTTCCCTGAGTCCATCTATGAAAGTCAAGGGATTTACACCCCTTGAAATACAGCAATAGATCATGCACTGAATTTAGCTTGTAAAACTATTCACTGTAACAATGGAGTGGAAATTAATGGCCACATCGTCAGCTGCAACCATCAGCTTAGCTGCATTAAAATCCACCCTGCGGCCTGACCCCTGAGCACTGACCTAACTCTCTGCTGGCTGACACAGTTTCCATGGGCTTTGTAGAAAGCAGGAAATAGCTGGGGTGTGGGAAAGCCCCAGACATACCTCCTCCTACTCGGTCCGGGAGGGCTGCACGTCTGGCTGCCCGCCCAGCCCGAGGCCCCTGGACCTGGGGTGCTCCTCCCAGGCAGGCATCACTGGGATGCAGCTAGCCTGGAGCACTTAGCTTTGGGGGAAAAAAATAGAAAAAAAGAAGAAAAGAAAAAAAGTTTGGAAAGAGGTGCTTCATTCTGATTCCACAAAAAAAAATTTTTTTTTAGAAGTTTTCAACCAGACCTTAGGGTGAGGAGAGTAAGCATGAGGTAAGGCTCCCAGAAAAATCTACCATAATTAAAGGAAAAAGGAACACCGATGTCTCAGCCCTGAAGCAGACAAATTGGAAAGTTTCCCTCTTGTAGAAGTCAGTTCTTGCTGCCATGTGTGTTTTTGTGGAAATACCAAAGTCCAAGGACCTGCCTGTATGTACACTACACAATCCTGTAAAAATCTGTTTAAATATAAAAAGTCTGTAAACTCCAGTACTTTTAATGTATTTTAAATGAGGGAATTATGCTATTTAAAATAACAATGGGATGATTAGTGTATTATTTTTCTCTTGGAACAAAACTCACTTGTTTCGCATTCTCACTATGCGAGCTTTGAATTTTACCTTTCCAACATAAAATATAGTACCCACTGTGCCATAATTTGCCTGTATCTATTACTTTTCTTGATGTTCTGGCTTAAATTCAGACCTTAATGCAAAGATACTAGGAAGAAAAAAAAAAAAGTGAATATTCCAATCTTCCTAATAAAAAACCACCAAAATCCTTGAATCAAAGTGTTACTTTATATGCTACCAATTTCCCAGTAGCCCTATTTCTCAATCAGAATTTGAATAATCTTTACAATTTGTATTCCCCAAAACTCAAATTTAATGAGTTAGTAGGTATAGAAAGAGAAATAACAGCTGCAGCTTATCCCGCTGTGCTATTCAGTAATGACAATGTTATACCACATTAGCAATTGTGACATTAATAAAAAGAAGCCCATAGGATTAGCCAGAGACAGCTGACTTTAGTCAAATGTAGGTCATGCTTTGTTTGCTCAGAGCTGGGTAATAAATTTCCAGGTAAGTGCTCTCATGTGTCATACATATATGCCAGGAGCATAATTTCGGCTATACTAAATGATCCACATTCTTAAATTTCTGTAAGCCGTTCTTGAATTATTGTTAAGCATTTAATTCCACAGCAGCATCTTACAGGCTACTTAGAGTTATTAACTCATATGACATTATGGAATGTTTTCTTTCTAGTGGCAGTTAATAGCATCTTGATCTGGTTTCCCTTTCACCTTAAGGTAACTGCAACTCTAAATTGCCAGTATTTAACAAAAGATACTTAGCAAGGAATCAGACTGACTACATTCTGTAGCTCTAGCTAAAGGGGAAAACAGTATTTGGAATCAATCCAAGCAGCAGCAAGATATCTTCCACCCCAGAAGGGAGGCTTTAAAAAAAATTTAAAGGAAATAAAAGCACAGCCTTCAATTAATAGTACAAAAGATCCTATCTCAATCTCTGCTCCTTTGGCAAGCCCTCAAAATTTGGATTGAAAGCAGACTTTTTAACATATTCATATTTAATCTCAGCACAAGATGTGCATATTGTACACCGAAACCTTAAAGGCCAAATCCTGTGTTCAGTAACACCCTGGCAGACTTCAGTGTGAAAGGGTGAGAGCACTACAGCAGAAGCTGACCTTGAGGTTGTAATCTCACTTTAACTTTTTTTTTTTTTTAATATTATGGTAATAAGGAAAGACACCAAACAAGATCAGGAGGTTTCTGTACAAGGCATCATCCTGAGATGCAGAACAGAGAAGGGAACTCTAGCTAAGAAAAGCTCAAATCATACCTTTTTACAGATGGGAGACTGATCCACAGGAAGGCCAAATGACAGATTCAGATTCCACCCAAGTCTCTTGTCTGGGGGTTGCTATGGCTTCAGTCAGCCACTTGTCCCTAATTTTAGGGGCACCAAGCTCTCTCCTCACAGCCTGGGTGTCATAGGGACTGCCTCAACCATGTCTCAGATGTTGTGGTACAAGTTCTATGTTGGGGGGTCTGTGGCTGTACCTTGGTTCACATATTGAGGTAGTGCCTTGTCACCTTATTTACAGTTAATTAGCCCAATCATTTCTGAGCAACAGTACTTAATGGTTTTGACTCTCTTCGATTGTAGTTGACTGTCTTCTATTTTTATCCATGTCTTTGCTAAAAACATATTTACACATCAGCCAGTCCTTGGAGGCTTCTGAAGCATGTCAAGGGGAAGAGCCAATATAGCTATAATTCAGCTGATTTTTGTTTGGTAGTCCTAATGGCATATGGTCTTGAAATAGAAAATAAAGACCAGGTAAGTAGTTTCTTCTTTAGAAATTTAGAAGTCTTGAAATCGAAAAGGGGTATTTTTTATGTGTAGGAAACTAAAATGAGAAGGCTTTGCAGTCTTTCAGTACAATCCATCAAGTACCAGTTTCTTCAAAGCTATGATATTTTACTGATCTCTTTCTTGAAGGCTGCAGTTGCATCTTTATTACCCTTCATTGTTACCGGTGAAGCAAAATGTCACAGCTACGTTTGAGGCAAAAGAAATTCCTTTTGTGAGAGGCAACAATTTCCAGCAGATCCTGAACAGTTCTGTGCTTGACTTCAAGGAAGTAAAGGTGGTCAGCTTTCTGTGACAAGTCTTGGTAAGTCTGTGTATTACAATGTATTAGGAATATGGGATGTTTGAAGAGGAAGGAGAAAGAGAGAGAGAAAGAGAGAAAGAGAGAAGGAGAGAAGGAGAGAAAGAGAGAAGGAGAGAAGGAGAGAAAGAGAGAAAGAGAGAAGGAGAGAAAGAGAGAAAGAGAGAAGGAGAGAAAGAGAGAAAGAGAGAAGGAAAGAGAGAAAGAGAGAAAGAGAGAGAGAAAGAGAGAGAGAGAAAGAGAGAAAGAGAGAAAGAGAGAAAGAGAGAAAGAGAGAAAGAGAGAAAGAGAGAGAGAAAGAGAGAAAGAGAAAGAGAGAAGGAGACAAAGAAAGAGAAAGAGAGAGAAAGAGAGAGAAAGAGAGAGAAAGAGAGAGAGAAAGAAAGAGAGAAAGAGAGAGAGAAAGAGAGAAAGAAAGAGAGAAAGAGAGAAAGAAAGAGAGAAAGAGAGAGAGAAAGAGAGAAAGAGAAAGAGAGAAAGGAAGGAAGAAAGAAAGAAAGATGCACAAACACAAAAAACCACAGGAGGATAAATGACACTCTGAAAAACTAATGATAGGAGCAAATTTGTCTAAGGATCACAACCATGCAACTCCAATAAGTATTGCATACATATGTCCTCCCAGAGCAGCGCTGGCCAGCCTGCCTTTTGTTGATGATTTCTACCTGCTTTGTAGAAGAACAGACAAGCCAGCTGAACAGCACTCAGCTCTTCATACCTATTAGATGAAGCTTCTTCACATGCATAAAAGTACACACACCACGCACAGAAACATCCTCTCTTACAGAAAATGGTTTTAGCAAAATGAAAGCATGTAAAGAAAATATTTTGTCTGAAACTGCCTATATTTTCCCTCAAAATACAAATGAAACATTTTCAGTGGGATAAGAAAAAAAATAAACAGATCATGTTTAAATAAGTGGGGGGAGGTTGGGTTTTGTTTTTCTTTTTTTCTTCTTCTCTCTCTCTCTCTTTTTTTTTTTTTTTTCAAAGAGAAAAACAAAGAAGACCTTTTGGTGGGAAAAATCAATCCCTTCACTGATGGGCTGGCTGTCTCCCTGTCTGCACAGGCTGATGCTCCTTTGTTCCCAGCTCTGTTCCCCAGCCTTCCAGCTGAGCTGGTGCCTCTGAGGATGCCTCCTGGCTCCCTCCCACCGAGCACAGCCCAGAAAGGCAGCTCACTGCCCACCCTTCTCACCCCTCTTGTGACTATCATCTAAAACCCCTCTTTTCACAAGACACAAGGCTAGCAGAAGCAGGACTTTCCAAAAACTCATATTCCCTTTTCTTCCTTGCCTTAAAAATACCAAAGGCAGTATTTTGCTATTAATTCGAGGCACTTTTTTTCTCCGTCTCAGAGACAATCAACAGCACAGCACAAGAGCATGGTCAGGGTGGCAGGCAAGAAATGAGTCCTCCTCACCAAATGATTTGCAGTGGCAACCTCTGTTTTGGATAAAAGCTTGAGGCTTTTAAGTGCAGCAAGGCCAAGGGAAGGAAACTATTTCACACAAGCAGAGCATGTAGCTCATTCAAGCTGTGGGGTAATGGGGATTAATGTTCAGCACAGGTGATAGGATGTCCAACAAGGAAGGGGCTGGATGTAGGATCCTGCCTCTCCATGGCCCAAGGCAGCTCCAAGTTGTCTTTTTCCCTAGCACAGCCTCAGCAGCACTGGATTTACTGCAGTATTCTCAGGGCTCTGCATTCATTTTTGTCCCTAATCTCTTACCTATCCTATATCTGAGCCTGTCCCACACACACGGGCATTGGAGGCCGTGGGGCTGGGGCACACTGCTGCAGCTGAGGCCACCTCACAGGGCACCCAGGGCCACCCCACACAGTGCCCAACACTATCAGTCACAGGCATTCACCCCCCACAAACCTCCTCCCACGTTATGGCACCATTCCTTTTCAAGCCCCAAATTATATTTGTGCCAGCACACAGGGCTGAAAGCCCTCTCAGACACCTCGATGGAAATGATGGTCAGCAGAGCCAAGTTCTCTCTAAGAACACCCAAAGCTACATTAAACAGCCCAGGAAAGGCACAGAGAGGCACTAAAGATTTTTAAAATAATCCAGCCTCCCTCTGTTGCTGTGTTGACAGGTACGAACAGGTTACAGACAGGAGGTGCAGTGCTGCAGCTTGTCCTCTGTAGCTGTGGACAGAGTGTAACCCTTGCTTTGCGTCTCAGTCCAAAAGCTGTCACAGAAGTTTGTAAAAATACCATCAGGATTTTTCTAAGGCATGCATTCATAGCTGCACAGACGAACAGGGGGGATTTTGCTTCAAAACAAAAGACAAAAGGAGGGAGGAATTCCTCCAATGTTTCAACCTGGGCATTCGGGTGGCTTGGGAATCCCTCCCTGATTTGTGATACACACTTTGGCATTTATGTTCAAAGTCCTACAAATACCAAGAATAAAAAGAGCAGTCAGAGGACTACACAGGCAGAACCATTTCCAACCTCTAAACCAAATACCATCTGTAAAATATCTTTCTATACAAGTGAGAAGAAATAAAACAAGGATTTATTCAGCAATTATGAGGATGAGACCTGTATCAACTATACATTGGTCAATGCCTAGTCATCAAAAGCCAGAAGCTTTCCTCTCCTTTCCTCAAAATAATGGGGAAATGGCTGAAGATACTACAAGCAAACTATTTGCAATCACATTTCCACATAATTAGATCACACTGTTACTTTAAAAACCACTTCTGCATCACTGGAAGGACAGATATCTGAGAAGAAAATGGAGAACAGAGGAGAAAAAAAATCCCCAGATAATTACAGGGAACTGTAATTTAGGCTTTATCACCAGGATTTACTCATTTACAAGCTGCAGAGTCATCCCTATAAAAACAAAAAATCTGTCACTGCTAAAACAAGCATTGTTACTTGCAACCTATAGTGCATGCCAGTCTCCCTGACATCAAATTTCAGTTACCTAAGGTAATGTTGGTGCCATACCCTTAATCACCGGGGAAGTTACCTCTAAATGAAAAAAACATAAGGGTAAGAGAGACAAGAAACTTGTCACGGATGTTCAGGCTGCTGGTGGCCTAAACCTCTGACACCCAGGCAGTCTTGACTGAAAGCAGCTGAAAGCAGCAGATAAACTCTTCTTGCAGAACTGGTAGTTAGTTGCTCATGGTGTTGGTACATTAAATCTATCTATTGAAAAATGAAATGATTAAGCAAAAAAAGATAACATTAATCTCCAGTAATGACAGGTGATGTCACTTTGCCAAAGAAGACCTAAGATGTTATTCAAACAACAAATGTAAAGAGATGAATCTTCTCAAGAGAGTTAAGAAAAATATCTAATAGGGACTGGTGACTGAATTCTCTGCTCATCTCAAACTAAAAGTTTCAGTGGATTTGGGGAAAATACCAGGAAAACATCTGAGAGTCAAACTCAGTCCTAAGAGCACAAAACTCAAAGAAAAGCCCACAAATTGCATGTACTTGTTGAAAGTACCAAATGAAAAGCTGCAAATAAACCAAAACTAAGGCTAAATGGAAATCAGTAGTTATACCCATTACCATCAAGTGGTAGGCATTTAAAAAATCATGCAAAAACACACTAGGTAATTCTTAGACAAGAACCATGGAACCAGTTTTGGGGTGAGAAAAGGCAACACTAAATTTCAGAGAAAAACCCAAATGCTCTCAGTTAGATACTCTCAAAACCCAGAGAGTCAGAAGAAAAAGTAACTATTGTCTCTACTGTCTGTTGAAATCCTGCTTGTGAAATAACACTTATTTTCACACTGACACACACACACAAGTCCTGGGAGGTTGATGAATGAAAGGAGAAAAACAGCTACTATCCTGCAAAGCAGAGAAAAGGAAGGGTGTCCTGTTCCAAGAATATACAAGCCTCTTTATTATGGCATAAAATATATTGAAAGAAAATATCCTTCTTCACCTTTACAAAATGCACGGTCTGCACCTTGACTTCTGGTCTCTTGAGTCTGCTACATCACACCTACTGGCACACTTTCCATGCACGTGTTTTATGGGATTCAGTTGTGGAAACAAGGGTAGAAAAAACCCTCTGCTTTGAGGAATGCATACCAGTGGCTTGCCAGTGACAGATGAGGCCCAGTACTGCATTTAATTGGCATCATTCCCAGTCACCAAAGTCTGAAGGTACTCAAATCAATTCTCACTGTGGAATCCTGCTGAGGACAAGCAGAGTACCAAGGCTCAGCAGAACCTGTCTCAGGGATAGGAAAGTCAGTAGGAATTGTGAAAGGATGGGAGAACTGACCTGTATAAGCCAGGCAAATCTATGACACACTGATTTATAGGGATTTGTCAGCATGCCAAACAGAGGCTGGTAATTTGTTGGCTAGTTGGAAAAGTGGAGTAGGAAGCTTTAAGCCATGTAAGCCTAAATGGTCACTGCAAACACACACATACAAATAAAAGACTGCCCCTTTACCCTGGTTTTGTAGTAATTTGTGTAAACTTTCTAAAATTCCTAGGGACCTAAATATAATTATATGCCTTCAGGGTGAATTTGGACACCAGTTATCAGATAATACCTGGTATGGCTTCCAGTTTAGCACAGACCTTAAATGTCAGATGTAGGAGAAGAAAGTCATATTCCTGGGAGTATTACAGCAGTAATTGACAATTTCAAACAAAAATTAGAAAGTATAATTCAGGGAGAATCATTAAAATCTTATGTACAGTGATTGTAGTTGGTTAAGCTGGGTCCAAGATGATTGGGAAATGATGAGAGGGAAGAAGATACAGTATAAACCAGCAGAACTGCTGCTGTAAGATGGTTTTAAATATGTGTTGCTGTGCTGTTATCCTGCAATACCAGCTCCTCCAGCACAATGCCTGGAATCGTTTCTGTGCAAAGTGTCACCACAGCTGCTGCTGTATATTTGGCTTGAAGTTCCACCTCTAGGGAAACCCATGCCAGACTATTTATAATAATGGGCTGCAATTTATGTGAAATGACTTTGTACCCTTCCTACATGAGAAAGATTCAACATACCAGTCTATTCATTAATGCCTCATTAGTTTAAAGGTTCCTTTATAAAGCAATAATACAGGTACTTGGCTTCTCTATGGTGTCGTTCTGGAAGGAATGTCAAAATGTTTTCCAAATGTAACCAAATATTTAACAGCCTCCAAAACCAGTGTGGAAGATGGGAAAAGATTATTATGTCTGCACCTAGTATACTGAAAGTATACTTTCATATTAAAGTAATAATAACTGATAAAATGAGGCATTTAATAGTCAAAAGCCTCTGAGTTTCCTACCAGGAAACTGGGCTCTCCATCCTGGCTTTCACCTTGCACTGCTCCTGGACAGAAGAGAGAGAAAGACATGTCACAGGCAGAGCTGTACACAAATTCAGGAAGAAAAGCTCACTCTGTCAGGAGAATCAAGCTCACCAGCATAAAAGCTGTATGGAATTCTCTACCTCATGCGTGGGTTGTGCAGCCAGGATTTCTTACTTGTGTACTTGATGGATGGCTTGAGAAATATTACAAGAAAGTTACAATGAAATCTCAAAAAACCCCATAAGTTCAAGTCTACAAAGCACTTAAGCAAGAAATTAGCTTCCAGCATAGGATTAATCAAAAACAATGCAATGTAACCTGTTTTGCCAAGTCACAGGATAAAGAAAAAATTTGCTCTCTTGTTTTATGTCTGAGGGGGGACAGTAAAGGCTGCCACACAGTGCACAATTCTTCCACAGAGTTCACTGTTCACTGTATTATCTACCTGAAAGTGGTCAAATTTAGACCCGCTCTCAGCTATGAACTCTGTTCTTAGACAGAGGTCATCCCCAGCTTCACAGTTTTGAATGCTGATGCAGTTTGAGTGTTGCGAATTTTCCGGAAATCTTAGAACAAATTGCTCTCTGTGCTGTCCATCTCTTTCAGGTTTTCCTCCAAGGAATACTGGAGGCTGGTAATAGAAACTTCTGGATGGAAACAAGCAGGGAATATAGCAAATCTCCACTCTTCTGCCCAAAGGTAGCCCCATTACTTACACTGCTTATTTTATTCACGCTAAAATAAAGTGGACCACTAAGTAACCTAGTTTCTGTGGGCCAGACAGCCCTGCTGAGCAAACTCACAGCTATCTAATTCAAATCATATATTTTCTCAAAGCCTGCCAGTGACCTCCTACAGAAGCTACGGAATATCTTGGTTCATCTTTGTCTCAAACTGACAATGATAACTCAAGCTGAGCAGATGGTAATTTTTCTGGTCAGGAGATTTCCTATGACATTTCCTCAGCCACCTATCTAAGATACTTCCTGCTCTCTCATTCACCCTATCTTGATTTTTCTTTTTCTGAACATGATATTTACATTCTTAACAAACTTTGGCACCTTCTGGAATGAGATAAGAAGTGTTTATTTGCTGTAGTGTACCTAATTAGCTGGCAGAAAAAACTCAAAGTAACCAAAACCAAAAAAGGAACCCTACCTCTAGCATAGCTGGCTCTTTCCTGTGTAATTTGTCTCTGTCTTACACACACCCAAAATTCACCCCACTTAGGGTGAATGATTGAAATGATTAATCCAGTGCTTAAGCTGAAGGTATGAGGAGACCTGGGCCATCTGTAAAGATCACCAGGAATCTGCTGCAAGCCTACATTTTGACAATATGCATGTTCCTGACAGCTTAGATAATTGAACACTCTGCATACAGGCATGTTCCCTAGGGGGTGTGCTGCAGAAAGGAAAAATACAGCCCCAGACTGTAAACCCTGCCAAGTACAAAGCACTCCACTCATCCATTACTCCACCTTGTTCAATTCTCTGCTGCCTTCTCACAGGCAGAGGAGACAGAGAAAAATCCTGGGAGGAATATTAAAATCCACAGCTGAACTCTGAATCATCATCCCAGGGCTTTTTTCCGTAAATAGGTAGCTATGGATGGGCTTTGCTAATTACGTTGCTCCCGGCCAACAAATACGTGACACATTCCCTGTGACCACCACTGACCACGGCACACTCCATCACTCAGCAGCCTCCTGAAGGCAATGAGGAATTTGATCTTCTGTGTAATGAAGTCTCCAAATGATCCCAGCCCCCCAACAGCAGAACATAGACTGTGCTCACAATACAAAAATACAGTTATTTTTTCCACTTAGCAAACTGTACTCTGTGTAGTATATCACATTTTTTGCGCAATCGTCCATAAGTCATTCTCAGCTCCCAACCCACTAAAGTTTATAAAGCATATGTTAAGTCCCATTTACTTTGCTGGAAGCAATCCCATGCTTTCAGCTAGTGATATTGCCAAATGCAGATATTCAGAAGTCTTGAGTAAAGTACTACGTTCCAAAGTCATAGGTCAGTATTTTCTTAAAGATACTCTTTTTCCTTGGACACATTTTCAAACTGTAGTCCAGAAGCACAAGGACTACAAAACCTGGGTTTAAATTTAAAGATTTGAATCTCAGTTAACACAACTAAAGCCTTAAGATCAACACAAAACAGATGAGAGATGGCAATGCTTAGTTAGATAGGCACATGCTTAAATGATTTGTTTTGTTTCCTTCTTGAAGGGAAGGCTTTGGAGGAGAGGAGGTCAGAACTTTAACCTCCAACCCTTTCACCTTTGAATCCTTACTCAAAAGCTTCCAAGAAGGAAAAAGGACTTTGCAGCATGTCTGGGCGTTTAACAAATCCAGGCTCTGGTTAATCAAATAGAGAAGCCCTAGGGCTGTACTAATTCCTAGACCCAATGAGGCCCCTCAGAATAGAAGGAAATTGTGAGCATAATGGGCAGTAGAGCTGCTTGAGTTCATTTACATGACATATCCCTGGCTCCTAAGCTATTCTAATGCTTCTGACTGAACATGCAAAAGGAGGTTTTCCCCACCCAAAACACTGATCTGGTCCACCCAGGGCACAGCTGACCCCTAGATTTGTTGCACTGAAAACACACTAAATATTATGGAGTGAGTGAGGCTTCAAGAAATTATAAATAAATCCATATATAAACATGGATTGTATTTCTAAGTGTGCTGATAGATGTACCAGATCTGACATTGCCTGTACAAAATCAGAGATTCAGTACAACAGCATACAAAGAAGAAAAAAGCTAAACTGCTAATTACACAAGAATAGACGCTTCACAAATTTTTTCTTGCAGTCAGATTTTCTTCTTGCCCTCTCAGTTGAATCATCTGCTATTACTTCATACCAAACTCAGTTGTAATTAGTTAGCCATGATGCTTTACATCAAGACCTCTTCAGTAACTGGGTAGTTCCATCCAAGACTTGCAGAATTTAGAAAGCACTTTAAGGATCAAATGATTGAGTATAATGTTTCTGCAACCTGCAATTTAAAGGCCTAGAAGTCTTTCTGCAGCCATCAATGCTTTCCGAGTAATGAGTTTATTTTTCTACTCTGTTATTTCACTTGGTAAGGGGACTGTAGATATTTAAGGGAATGCCTGATCCTAAAACAGGAGCTCAGTCTGTAAAAACTGTTCAGCAGACATAGTATTTTGGTTTGCAGAATAAAACTGAGGGAGGAAGCTTTACTTGGTTTTGACTATTGACAATTTTACATATATAAAAAAGAAATTTCCCCAATTACTGCTAGGCAATCTGCACTGGAGAGCGTAGCAATATTTTTTAAAAATTACACAACTAAGGTTTACAGACTTTGCCAGAGAGATGAAGTTTCAAGTTTGAAATTTTATGTAATTTTATGTATTTAAAAAAGATCCTTTCTTGCCTCATAATAAAGAAAATTAATCACTAACTTATTTACTTCTCTTCAGAAATGCAAGCAGCCAGGAACTCAAAAACTGAACAGAGAAAAATGAGGCACTGATTTGACTCATTCTTATATGATGGTTCCTACAAGAAAGAAGTCAAATATTACTATGTACACAGATTATCTTCTTATCTTTTAGCAAATAGTTTTCTAGCCAGTCTTGGCTGTCACTAATCCCTCTCAGACTCAGATTTGCTGTATATTTTCAGTTAACAATTTTCAGTCCATTGTTTATTTCCAATATCTAGGATTTGATGATCATTGCTCATAAATGCCTGGGAAAAGAACTGTAACACTACAATAATTAGAAGTACTTTACAATTAATTTTTAGGCAAGATTTTGGCCAAACTTGATGAAGATTTTTTTCATATTCTGCAATATAATGAATCCCTGAACAGAAGCAAACCAGAGCCATACTTTAGTTTGCTTAGAAGAAAATTAGATTTATTTGGGGAAAAACCTACTTGAAAAACCAGCTTAATTAGACATTCAGTTATTTAAGTAAGAGAAGGAAAGGTTGAGTAGCTGAGAGTTTGGTAACAATAAGTGATAACATCATTAAATTGTTCGACTCCCACCTTACAGCTACTGAAATTTATGGCAGGCTGTGGCTGCTTGATCAATACAAGTATGCAAAGCAGCCTTTGGATTTTAAACCTGTTCTGAGGTGTTTGAAACCTGCATGAAAATCAGTGTGATAGCTATGATTAATTGCTGTCTTGCAACCCAGGCGAAGGAAAGTACACTGTCTGCAAGGTGTCCCCTCTAAGTGAAGGGAGAGACCCTAACAGCACTAAACCTATGTGGTGTTCTATCATCACTTATTTTAAAAAATAAATAACAGCAACAAAAACCTTCTAACCTACAATTACATACCATGGGGGAGGAAGAAAAAGTTTGAAAAATCAAGTCTTTTTCATCTCAATCTTAGTTATCTCACATTTCAGACATTCAAAACCTGCCTGAGACCATATTTCCATGCTGACTTAGAAGATCTGTAGGAGCTAAGGCTCCCAAGTAATTAATTTCTCCATCATCATTTGGTTGTTTCTAATTTCCCACCTCTAACTTGAAGCTTTCTGGATCTTCTGATTGTTAGAGCAAAAGCTGTTTAGCTAAATTTATTGCAATAAACACAGATAAATAATCATTTAAATGTCAGATTGACTCTCAAAATGGACAAGGATGTAGCACACTATGTGACTCAGTGCCACCTGGGGAACTGCCATATTTATCCTTTTACCTAGATCCCTTCCAAAACCATTAATGAAGACATAATAATAAACAAACAAAACAAACAAAACAAATCCCAACAAAACATGCCCCCCAGCCTCCCCACCCCCTCCCCCCAAAAAAAGCCACCAAAAACAACCAACCAACTGAATTCTGGAAAGCAATCAAAAGCCCTCAAGAATAGTGTGTTTGTACTTACCAAGTGGAATATCTTCTGGTACATTAAATATTGGGGGATTAATAGTTTTGATGTTGTCAACACAACAATAAACATATCTTGCCTTTAAAAAATGTGACAAGTGTTAGGGAACCCAAAGAAACGATAAAGTACAGACTCGGTGTAAAGGGGAAAATGAATGAGGGCTTATTGCTGGCTTTAGCTCCACCCAGCAATTCTAGCAAGGACTATCAGAAATAAGAATTTAATTTCTTGAACAATTATCTGTTTTCCTTCTTTCAAAATGAATAAAAGAACGAACCAACCTAGAAAGCTTTTTTTCTAATCCTTGTATAAATAGCAATTGTTTTGTTCTCTTTCTTCAGACAGTAACAGAGTATCCACTGCTCCCAGGGCTGAGATATCACTTCAGCCAGCAGGGGAACTGGTTCTGGGCCATTTCCCAGCGGTACAGGTTGCTATGTCACACCTGTCAATTATCACATTTCCCAGCTTGGGCTGCCGAGTGCTTCAGTAATACCATGATAGTGCACACACATGCTTTTGTATGCAAATTGCAAACCTACACTTGCATCCTGAATGGCTTATTTTGGAGAAAGGGAGAGAAGATTACTGGGGGAAAAGTAAATCATTCTGGGTTGCTTTCATAAGATGCAGCATCAAAGCTACTTTCCCAAAATGGCACCTATCCCTACACACTCTAAGTACCCTGAGATTCAAAGATCTGATAAGCAGAAGATGAAATTCCAACACGTAAACACTATTAATCACACCTTTTTTCTGTGATACAAAACAATATTTGTTTCTTCTGTTAAATATGTCAGGACCCAACATGCCTGTTGTGCCTGCACTTGGTGTTGTGCCAAGCCATAAGGAGGGGCACCTGAGCCACTCTGAGAGCTCTGAACTCAGAGTTTGTGGGTGGCTACAGGCCCTCACTGTGTGATGACAGATGAAAACACTATCCTAGTGGCTAATAACACATCTGGAGCAAGGGATGGAGTGAGGCTGGACACAAATAAAACTCACAAGTAGCTTGAGGTTTTCTCTTGGCTTAAAACACACATGTATACATACACATGAAGACTAACACTGTGTCCCCTCACAATGCCTTGAGAACCTCGGCCCTTTGCTGGCATGGCAGTCACAAGCAGAAAAGGCCTTGGCTCTGTGCAAGCCCTGCTCAGCAAAATCAAAAACATCCCTGTATTTTCAATGTTTTCAGCACAAATCCAAGATATAGCCCCACACTCACTGCTGTGAAGAAAACGAAGTCTAACCCAGCCACTTGCCCTGCTGTTGTTCTCAGAGATGAGTTACTTTAATTTTATCCAGATCAGTTTGTGATACTCTCACTGCTAAGAGGTCCTGCTTTTGTGGCCCAGGGAGGAAACCAGCCTGCCAGCCTTCATCCCACCTTCAGTCAGAAAAGAGAAGGGTGAAACCAAACACAGTTACCCACCAAAGGGGAAAAAAGAACTGGTTGTGAATGCCCTTGAGAGCTTTGGTTTTATTTTTCTTTTTCTTTCAAGGGAAAGGTGACATAACTCTGCTTTTTTTGGCTTTTTTTTTTCTTCATATACAAAGCTTTTGCAAAAAGGAGCTGCTTTAGAGCCAATCTTCTCGCCTCAGGTGGGAAATGACAGGGGATGGGATGGGGGAAGGACTGAGCTGCTGTATTGAGGTTGCAGGGCAAAGTTTTGGTAGTGGAGCATTGCTGGCTACAGGGATTGCTTCTGTGAGAAGCTGCTCACCACGTTCTGCAGAGGCAATGCCAGATGACTCCAGGATGGACACGCTTCTGGGCAAGGCTGAGCCAGTCAGAGATGGCACCACTGTGATAAGGGATTTAAGAAGGAAATAAAGTTATTTCACAACGGTAATGGTATCCAGAGAAGAGCAGAGTGAGAATATGTGAGTGGAACAGCTACAAAGACACCAAGGTCAGTGGAGAAGGAGGGCAGGAGCTGCTCCAGGCAGCAGAGACTCCTCTGCAGCCCGTGGTGCAGCCCAGAGACATCCACGGGTGTGCAGAGATCCACCTGCAGCCCGTGGGGAGACCCACACTGCAGAGGGGAATGCCTGAGAGGAGGCTGTGACCCCATGGAGGCCTGTGCTGTAACAGGCTCCTGGCAGGGATCTGCAGCCCCGTGGAGAGAGGAGCCGACGCTGGAGCAGGGTTCGTGGAAGGACTTGTGATCCTGTCAGGGACCCACGCTGGAGCAGGCTGTCCTTGAAGGACTGCACCCCGTGGAAGAGTGACCCACATTTGCAGCCCTTTTGTGGAGAACTGCTCTCTGTGGGATGAACTCACACTGGAGAAATTCATGGAGAACTGTGGGAGACAGCCCACAGTGCAGCAGGGGAAAGGCTCCGCTCCCTGAGCAGCGGCAGCAATAACCTGTGATGAACAGACCATAACCCTCATTGCACATCTCCCTGAGCTGCTGGGGGGAAGAAGTAGAGCATGGGTATATAGAGGGTGGGGGAAGTTTTTAAGGTTTGGTTTACTTCTCTCATTATCCTGCTCTGGTTTTGATGGTAATAAATTCAATTAATATCCCCAAACTCAGTCTGATTTGTCCATGATGGTAATCGGTGAATGATCTCTCCCTGTTCTTATCTCAGTTCATGAATCTTTCATTATATTTTCTCCACCCTGTCCACTTGAGGGGAGTGATGGAGAGGCATTGTGAGCATCTGGCATTCAGACAAGGTCAATCTACCAGAGATGTGGTAGATATCTGGAAGCCAAAGAGGTGCATTTTTTTTAAGAAGAGGAAGTTAGGGTCTCCTTCCTGTTTTCCACATCTCACTGAAGCAGAAAAAAGAAGGTAGAAGCCACAAAAAAAAATTGAGTATGTGTCTTTCCCAATGGGAAATAAGAGAAGTAAGCAAAACATGAGTAATAGAAGCCTCTGATGCCATGGTAAAAGCACTTCTATTTTGGATGGGACTGTGTTTCCTAAGTATACTGCTGTTGGCCCTTTCCATAGCTTTGCTGATTTTGTAACCTTCTACTGGAGGCGTCAGCCAGCAATTCTGAGTAATATAATTTAAAAGAGACAATATCTATTCTCGTAAAACTTTACTAGAATGAAATTACACATTATTGAGCTCCTTTATCAGAAAACATATTTTAAAATAAAGTACAGGGTTTTTTAGATTATGTTGGAAAAAAAGAGTTCTTTTTAATAAGCTGATCAATTTGTATAGAGATTATGAGTGTCTTCTCATGCTTCTGAGAGCATGAGAATACAGGAATGGGGTGTAAAAATGAGTGAATACATTCCTTCAAATGCTATACAGAATAATAATCTAGAGAAACACTTATAGATTATAATTATGTGCTATTTAGAGACCATATCTAGGTAGAAAGACACAGTGAAGAGCTATAGGTAGGAATGTTATTTTCAGTGTAAGATCTTCATTTCATTTCATTCATGAAATGATGAAAGGATGTGATTTTGATCATCTCTCAGAATCCTGATTTGTTAGAGAATTTTATATCATATATCCTTACCAAAGTTGTATTTTATTTTTTTAAAACTAAGATGATATTTAGTATTCAAGCAGTCTACAAACTGCCCAGATCAAATTAATCAACTGAGAAGCTTCTGGAATTTTAAATATGGCCCCTATGGCAATAAATAGGTTTCACTGTTGATTTTGATTTACAAGAAATAAAACAGGTACTTATTTCATTTTACAAATTGATCATGACAGCCAAACTCTACAACATGGCATTTTGCTGCTGTCCTGTGACTCTCCTGAATGAAGAACTTATATCATATACCTTCTAAGATGTTAATGTCTTTGCTATATAATATTGCATTGAAATAGAGTGTTGTGCAGACTAGGGCACAAAACAGCTTGGATTAAATGTCTGGGAAATTAAATCCCTTTGGATGACTGTCACGACCAGCCTGCCTCCATTATCCCAAGACACAAGCTGGCACATTATCATTTTTATACATAGTTAAATACCTAGACTCTGATTTCATTAATCATTCTCTTAGGGCTGCAAATTTACCAGGGAGAGGGCATTCCCTGTCTTCACATGAAATGCTATTTCCTAAAATAATATAGATGTATTACATAATATAAATGTCTGACATTTTAGCAATAATAATAGCACTTGAATCAAAGGTGTTTTCCCCTCAGTTCCCCTTTAGCCTGCATACATTTTCATTTCTGCAACTCCTACTCCTCTAACAGAATTACAGAAGCCTTCTTACACCTAAATGGGGGGGAAGTGGGGTTTTTTTGAGTACTTCACCCCACTTCAATCACAGGTAGTTCTGGAAGTGCAGGTCTGTATCCCTATCACATTCTAAAGAAAAAGTTATAATTCCTTATAAGCCAAGGAGGAAATAAAAAACCCCAGTATCTGCAGAATAATGAGCTGGATCAGCTTCCAAAAGATGATGCCATGGGATTAGAACCTCCTGCCTTGCAAAATGTGTCCATTTTCATAACACTGGAGACCCCACTGTCTCAAGCCAAGACCATGATCACACCACAACCCCCCTGTAAAGTGATTGAGCATAAGTGGTCTACTCAGCAATAGTCACTGTTCCTTCAGCATAAAGCTCAGAAATTTTCCAGTTGAGTCATTTTCAGACTCATATTTATAACACAAACTGTGATTCATCCCCAGTTTGTCTCGTCTTGGCTTTCACGCCAGGACCAACTGGAAGAGATATATGCCCTTCCACTCTTCCAGGATGTATTGCAGGGGGCTGGAAAGAATTTCAGTGTTCTGTGTAAGCACCATGCTAATACACAGTGCTGATACTGTGCCACTGCAGTGCCATTGTAATATTTTCCATTACTAGCAGATGAAATAGCTTGTACACTATTTCAGGCAAAATTTTGAAGTGCAGGCTTATTTTCATTTGCATCCTTTATGGGGAAAGAAAAAATAGGAGCAAGTTGTCTCTACAAAATTAAGTCATCGCAGGCATAGGTCCTTTATAAGTAGAATCAGGTGCTTCAAAGTTTAAATTTAAAGGGAGATACAGCTACAGATAACTGGTGTCATCTGTCAGGGTATTTTCTGAGATCTCATTCCTTATAGCCAAACTAGCATCCAGACTTGGGAAGAAACAGTGAACTCTTAACTATATACCAGTTTTGTTATAAATTTATTATTTTAAAACCATTTCCCATAAAGGAAAGTTGTGTAAAACCCAACTCTGTACTTTGACTAAGCTAATTTCTCGTGATTTTTGGGAAACTAGATCCTGAAATTAAGATGCCAATCATAACAAAACCAATTTCCTTTTAAAGACATGTTTAGATGATACACACTGTTATCCCCATTTATATCTGCCATTATTAAGCAGAACATGACACTTTTGTCCAAGTTGTATGAAGAAACAGATAGCATTGATAGTCCCTATATGCAGGCACGGAGTTACGGTTTAAGATGGGTCTGGATACTGAGACATACCACATCATTTTCTAATTCCCACTGAGACTCTCCCACTCCCCTTTCCTTGGCATTTAGTCTCCTTGTTCAACAGGAATTGTGACACATAAAATTAACTAACATATTGCTAATAAATTCTATTAAACTATGTCATATTTAGGAAAACAAGGCAAACAGGATGTGGTCCTAGATGTGAGTACAATATTGATCCTGGATTGTGCCTATCTTAACAGGGTAAGGCTTTTGTATGCAGTCACTAAAAAGAGCCCAGAGCAGAGAGGTATGAAAATGTGTCATTTTGCTGTCACTGGATGTACACACATTCTCCCTTGACCCTCTTTTTCCAGTTTACTGGATGTCTTCTCCCACTAAGTGTAGATTCTTTCACCCAGTTATCTCCACTACCTTTTGAACATCTCCTTCTGCATCACCTAGCTCAGCTAATTGTTTCGTAACTTTCCTTCTAATCCAATTCTTTCTCATCTGCTATTCTTTTCTAAATCCTGGCACAATATAATTTTTTTTCAGAATAATTTCCATGCTGTTATGTGAGACTATTCCCATCCTCCAGCATCACAGAACATGCCCTGTTCCTGCAGCTTGGTAGTGGAACACTAGAATTCCAGGAATTCATTCATGTTTATAGTTTAATTTAAAAAAGGGTGTTTAAAATAATAATTCATTAATTAATTTTGGAAAAAAAAAAAGGCAGTTTGCAGATAAAGCTTTCCTCACCAAATGCCATTAAGAGCATTGCATTCTAACACCAGACATTTTTCTCACATAAACGTGACTGTCAATCCCTTGGTTGATATGTAAAATAATTATATCAAACCTGCCAGGGTAAATCATTTTTATTCATAGAGAGTGGTACTCAAGAAGGTTTTGCACTTAAAGATGATGCAGAAATATTTTGTAAAACATCTTGTAGCAACCTACATCAAACAAATGAGTGATGGATCCCTGATTCTGAGTTAAGAATCATGCAGTCCCACTGAAGTCACCCTTGATCTGGACTGAGAGGTGCTGGGTTTGCTGCAGATAAAGACATACCCCTTTAAAATAAACAAGCACTTGAAGTAGTTGAAACTTACTAGTTTTAAAATGTCTGAGCTTTGTATACCCCCAGGGTCTCTCTGTTTGCATCTCCTTAAACAATACAAGCCATTATTAAAAACATGAATAATGTGGCATGCTATCATATTAGGATATAATTAAAAACAAGACAGCAAAGCCTCAAAGCTGTGCTGAACATACCACACATATTGCAGCCTTCTGCATTTGTTCTGAATTAAAACCCTACTTCTCACTTGAATCCTCTCATCTGTGTTCCTCACACAGCAGCTAGTGTCTATTTGAAAAATATTCCCTTTTGGCAGAACAGCTGTACCATCGCTTCAGGACTGGGGTAGTGGGGGGAACCAACCAAAGTGCTTCCCCTTTCCCTCTGGCTGTTGGGGAGGGCTTTGGGAGCCATGGGAGCAGGAAAACTGCACTCCTCACAGAGCATGTGGCCACGCTGACAGCTCACCAAACACCCATCCCCACCAGTCTCTCCCCTGGAGGCAGCACATCTACCCCTTTTTTTCCCAAGGTACCAGCTTCCAGTCCACAACAGTCCCATGGGGGCCTCTCCCACAGCAAAAGGACTGAACCTGCAGCTGTGATCATAGCCAGGACTTCCTCAGGACCATTAGGACTTGTATAAAAACAAATTAAGATACCCACACATTCTTCCATCAAGCACTCCATTCTCAGAGGCAGTTTTCTCTCACTAATCTATTTACCTAACCTCAAATATTAGGTTAAAAGCCAGGAACATGTTGGCAGGTGACCTAATTTTACTCAGCTATCAGCTGACTCAGAGCCAGGAGTGATGCCAGGCAAGCACAGCCTGCTGTAAGAGCCGGTGCTTTGTGAGAGCTCCTCTTTCTCCCTTTCCCTGCTGCTGCAGCTGGTTGGCACCACAGAGAAAAGCAAGCAGGGAGCTCTCGACCTGACTAAAGCCTCTGTAAGTGGCCAGTGTGCTCTGCCTGCTGGTTTTAACTCACAGCTCTTCTCTCTTCCATGTCTTGAAGAGTAACCAGGCTGTCTTAAGCACAGCCCATAATGTTAACCTAAACCTCTTCAACTTCACAACCTCTTCAGACTTGTCAGACTGTGAAGAAGTCACCAGGACTTTATAGCCTGGAAGAATGGAGGCCGTCGAGGACAAGAAGGAGCTCTAAGAAGTATTCAGAGAGGAACCTGGTGGCTGCATTTCTTCACCAGGGGTCAGAAGAGTTCAGAGGCTTTGGGGATGACCAATAAAACTATTAGCTGTAGTCATTCCAGAAATATGTCTGGAAGAGATCTTCCCAGTCCTGCCCGGGACCATTTCTAAAGCCAGCTATGGGCTCATACCAGGCCTGAAACACTGGAAACCTTCTGAGCAAGGATGGCAGCTATAAACAGTGTGGGTGCTTTGGTGTCTAGTTTGCTTTTGTGGTTTTGTCTGAAGAGGCCAGTGTGCTGGTGTAGTTCCAGCTAAAGTGGCTCAGCCCACAAGCCTTTAACCAGCCTGAAGGCTAATCTAACAATGACCTACTGCTCCCTTGGGCAGGATTAAGAGCTGTTTAAAACAAAATATTCTTGGGGGATAGATATGAGTAATACTGGGAACCCCCAACAGAGGGGTTTCTAATGCCTATGCTTGTGCTCATGGACTTTTCTATTTTATTGCCCAGGCAGTGAACCTCTAGCTCTTGATTGCCCCAAATACAGCTAGAAGATCAGACTTCAGCCAGGAGCTTTGAGTGACTCCATTAGGAATAGCAACAGTGACAAAGCGTTCCCCTCCACGCACCATGACCTCAGTCATGAGAAGGGGGTTAGTAGGGAAAAGTGGTTGGTTTGATTTGGGAGGTGAATTTTGTTCTTTTTCAGCCATCAAAGCAGTAGACTTCTCAGGAATAAAGTACATGGTAAACTGATGAATTTGTTTTGTCTCCTGACACTCTGTTCTTAGCATGACCTGCAGCTCTGAAGATTTCATATCTGTCAACCTTTGCCATGGCCCCACCTTGAGAAGCAGAGATGCCATGGCCACAGCAGTGTGTTCTCACCCAAGGGTCCAGCACAGACATGCCAAGTTGCCCACTCAAGCAGAGAGCAAGGCCTGGTTTCAGATGTGACTTTTCAGATGTGGGTAAAGCCAGGTTGTGACAGAGTAGTGAAAACTGACAAGATAAGCTCTTGACGAAGCTTTCTCCGACGCCTAGAGTGCTGCTATGGAGACCATCCTTGAAAGCAGACTCAGCATCTCTTTTGCAGAGCTTTCAAGTTTTACCACAGGGAAGAAAAGTGATCTTTAAATTTTGTCCTGTTGCCTGATCTATCGCTCTCTATCTTGTTCCTGCCTCACCAGGGCAACTTCTTATTCTCTGAATTGGTTCAGCTAATTATTCCATTAATGATTCAGCTAATATAGTTTAATACAGGAAGTGTAGATGTCACATCATTAAACAATTATTTATGTATTCTAGACCTTTACCATAATCCATCTTGAGATGTGTTAATTTATTTCTCCCCTGGTGTTTATAAGGTATGACATCCTGCAAGCAACTAATTCTGGATCTCCGTTCTCTTTGAGATTTAATCAGCATTTGAGACTTACATCTGGTATTATGCCAGGATAACTAGAAAGCTAGAACAAGCAAGCTTTCCAGCATTTGGCAGTTCCTTTGAAACAAGCAGCATTTTAGAGTCAATGTGAAACCCATAAAAACCCTTCAAAAACTAGCAGTTCTTTCTCTCATTAAAAACAAAACAAGTTAAAAAAGAAACCTCTCGCTTATACAAGCTTGATTGAAATAGTGCTTAAAAGTTCATTTAAAAACCTGCACAGTTATATTCTAGTTTCTTTCAAGTAAAAGGAAAGCTAAGTAAATCTAATTGCTTTCAGTAGCACAATGTAACCGTGGGTCAGTGTGTCCTGAATAGCTTAAAATATGGATCCAGGGAAAACACAACCAGAGATTGCCTTGGCTGAGAAAAAGAACTTTTCATCTTACATCTCCAGGTAACCAAGGCCATGTAAGTGCTGTGGATGATGTGGTAGAGACACCGACTTCATTATTCATGTTTTCTTATCTCTTTTCTTAGTCACCTTAATTAACACCAAGTAAATAGCACCTTAGACTGAAATCTATGCATGACTCAATTATTTGCGAGACAATTGCTAATTAAATAATGTAGTTCATTTAGCAATAGACACATATAAGGAGAGGTTGCTACCATTTTACAATGAGGGGTTCTTTTAAATTTGAGGGACAAACCAAATGAAAGCGAAAAACAAGAAGAAACATCAAGAAAGAGAGATGATTTAGAGAGACACAAATGTTCCAAGCGAAGCCAAGCAACAGTGAATGCAGATTTTGTGTTATTCTCTGGTTGAACCCCTACTAACAGGACTGGTCTTCATACTCCAGCCTTAACTCATTAGATCCTTTACCTGGCAGTGGAGAGGAATTCATTTGACTATAAAAGCTCACAGAGCCATTCTGCTCCTTTGAACCTCTGCACAAAAATTGTTAATTAACAGACCTCCTAGCTACATCTTCCTGTATTTGTACCTGCAGCTCCAGATTTGATCTTGCTACATGACCTAACCTGTTATAGGTCTTGGTTGACCTTGCCCTTTGGGAATAAAGCTAAATAGGGGAAAGGAAGTGAGGAACCCTCAAGGGGCCATCTACCATGTTGTCATACAAAAAGAGACCAAAGGGTTCAAGTGTGGAAGATGTGAGGAGAGGCTGGAAAGGTACAAACATTTTTGAAACTTTAGGCATGAGAGAAAGAGGGTGGACAGATGGTGAGTGCTGGGTTAGGATTAATGGCAGTGGCAGGGACACAGCTATCTGGAGGGAAGGAGGACAAGGAGTAGGAGCAAATCATGGTGGTGGATCATGTACAGGATCCAAAGTTGTCCTAGTGGAGACAGTGGAGGGAGAAGGAGGATACTGAACCATCAAAGAGGAAAGCAAAACAGATCCAGAAACAGGCACAGGAGGAGACAAGTTAAAAGCTGTGATTGAGGTGGGGGCTGTAGTATGAATGAGTGGTTTGTTGAACAAAAAAATTCTTGAAAAATAGTAAAGGTGGAGGAGCCCTCTGAGGGCCCTCTGCAACAGGGAGAGCATCACCCCACCTGCAAGGGAGCAGAGATGTAACTCAGAGCTTCCCAGTGAGCTCTTCTGTTCCGTAGAGTAAGCTTTCCTATGAAATAGAAGGCATTTGATCTCCACATAAAAGCTTCACCTAAGTCTGATAGATACAATTCTGGATAATTATATCTCAGACAGCTGGTCAAGAAAAAATAAGTGGATTTGGCATAAGCAGGAAAACAGAAGAGGGCCTGTAAGTGTGTTCTACTTGCTTATCTGTTTCAGGTAATATACTAAGGAACAGGACTTCGGTGTGTCTTTTCAAAATCCACTTTAAGGGAGTAAGCATTAAAATATCAGAGGTACAATCAGGGTGTTATACAACTGCAACATAAAAATTGTAGACACAGATAAAAATCACACAAAGAGCTATTTTACTGTGCAGTTGTAACTGGTCAGATGCACCAAGGCATGACAGTAGATGACAGTAATCAAGGCTCACTGGAAGCAATTATAGTTACAGGAAAAGAAAATATGCAAAAGCTCATTTAAACCTGAGCCAAATTCAGCATGAAGCAGAAAGCCTTTTCCAGTTATCCTATGCAAAGAACAGAATAAATAAGTCAGCACTCAGGAGCAAAGAAACTTTTCATTTTGTTTCCAAAAAAACCTCAGCAGAACCCAACCGTTTTCCAAAACAGGAATTTAATGCTAATTACTGGTGTGAAAGTGAGACTACAAAGTAGGTACTTTATTCCTATAAGCAATCTAATATACCACCAGACTCTTTTTTTAAACTGGATTTACCTGGCTCACTGTGAAACAACACATACATTTCATTACTCGCTGTGCTTTATTTGCATATCAGCACGGCCATGAACCAGACTACAGTGTTGGCCCAAGTCATTCTAGCACCTGCCCAAACCTCTGCAGCCAGCTCTTCTGCATCCTATCACTTGTTGAAACACCAAATGCACAAGCACACCAGTCAGAGGGGAGCTGACAGAGCTACAGGTATTTGGGTTCTTTCTTTGTTAGCACAATGCAAACACCCACACATGACTCAGTTGTGTTTGCAAATCCTCTCTTCCCACCCACTTCTGGGTCAGATGTGACTGTCCCACCAAATAATCTTCCCTAGATTATATATCAAACATAACTCTTTTTTCTTTAAGGGGCAGAAAACCACTTTTCTGACTCCAAGGCATTTCTTTGAAATAGGAACTAGAGCTGATCTATTTCTTCATAGCCACAAAAGTCTTTCCTGACCTTAAAATTCACTGAGGATTTATTTGGATGGGTATTTTAAGGCATTATACTAGGTCACAATAGCTGTCTTGATCTAACAAACACCTTCTAAAAGCTTGGATAAAAACGAAAACCAAATTTTACTTCTTGCTGAAACTGCTTGTTCGAAGTTTTGATTCCCCTCTATGGTTTCAGAAGGTTATTATCCTTGCTTTGTTTTAATTAGCTTCCAACCAGCACTATTTATGCTGAGCAAGCCGGGTCTGGTCCAGCTGGGCCACTTAGCACACAGGTAGTTCCCATTGCACTGGGGTAGGCGGTATTGCCGTGCCTGCTGGGCTGGAAGCAGGGATCAGGGATGTGCTGCAGCCTGAGAAAGAGAAGGCAACGGCAGCTCCTTGCCTGCTCATGTTCTTCACTGCTCAGCCTCATCTGCAGCAGCAGCTGCAGCTTTGGGCTAGAGCCTTACTCTCTGTGTTCCTCAGAGGATAGTTGCTGCAGCAGTAAACCCCAGAAGTGCTGAGTAGGGAGAATTAGCAGCCATGGAATAGCAACCCCACAGCAGATCAGATGATAGAATGGGTATGTGTGCTCTTCTGCCAAGGATGAGACAAAAATAAGACATCCTGCAAGAGAGGTATTGCAAATCCCTCTGAAGGCCCTTCAGCACTTCTCCTTCCTTCCCTGGCTTGCAGACTTATAGGGGCTGGAACACTTCATGCCTTCACATCCTGTATTTCTGCATCAGCCCACGAGTGTTTCCTGAAATCACCATCCTGCCTGCAGCAACAAAGTGCTGAGACCATCAGGGACTACTTACAACCCCTGTTACTCTGATCTTCAGGCTAAACACAGCTTAAAACTGCTCCTCTATCCTCCAAAAATACCCAATACACCAAAAAGCTCCAGAAACCATCCCTAGAAGAAGCAGCCTGTCTGCTCTCCAGCAGTGTGAATCTTCCTCACCTCAATCCTGCCTTGCAAGTGTTCATGCCTATGGAAATTGAATGTTGTGTAGATTACACAAATTTGCCTGAGGCATGGCCTGTCTGAAGTGCAGCAAAACTGTCTGGGTGTTAGTGGAAAATCTTCTGTAGCACACTTTGTTCTACCCATTTTTTTTAAAAGTGACTTGAATCCTTTGACAATTTAAAAAGGACATGGAAAGCATAACCTTATGAGGATCTTCACTCAGACTGCTGCAATTTAATAATGTATTAGATAATAATAATGTGGTGAAGCAGTCTCAGTTTTCCTAGGTTCCTTTTTACCATGTTCTCCAGCCTTCCCACTGCAGGCTGGGAACTCTGGTTCTCACAGGGTAATCATGAACAGGTTGAATTGACATTTGGGTAGGAAATCCACAGGGAAGCCATAGTTGTCATTTAGATTATTCAATTACAGAAAGAACACTTTTTCCTTTGTATTTTTAAGAATTCTTCCACATACCTTGAAAGACAGTCCTGCTTCTCAGATAAAGATTATCAGGACATTGTAGGCCAATATTTTCAATTTTGTGGCTCCACTTTGTTTTTCCTGTGGAAGTGTACAGTTCTCTGTAATCAATGGAAACCTAAAGACACATGGCTTGCTAAGTCTGCTTCATAGTTATGTGAGCATTCCATAAAAACAAAGGTATTTCTGGGCTGAAAGTTCCCCCAAAACATCACCATTTCAAGCTACTAGTGTTTGTCAGCCTTCTTTTCAAACTTGGACCCTGATTCAAATCCAGCTGCTGAAGACTACACCCTAAAAACATAAGTTTCAGGAGTTGTCACTAAAATCCTGAGTTCTTTTCCCTCATCATGTGTGTTATGGGATAGATAATATTCTTAAGTCAAATTAAACCATTGCCATTTATTTCCCAAAGTAGATCCCCAGCATATGCTGCCTTTCAACCATCAGGACTGCATGCTGTTTCTGAGAGTTCATAGTCAAAACTGAAGGAGGAAAAATGCAGATCCCAAATGGCTCCTCTGTTCAAGGTTTCTGTTCACCTGATGGAAACCTGCAGAGACAGAAGGTAGGTAAAAGGCTGCTTCTACCCTCTTCCCCAGGGTTACCCAGAGACCAGGATGGGCCTCTGAATAAGTCATAACTCTGCCAATTGGCTTCCTCGTTGCTTGAGAATGTAGCTCCAGCATCTTCTTATAGCAGGCCAGGAGGTAGAAATAAACCCTAACAAAATATACCAGTCAAATATATTTTGTTCGTATTTATTTCTACCTTCTGGCAAAAGAAAGTAGAAACATATTTAGCAAAAATATATTGATCATAGTCTTTTTTCCAAAGCAAAAATTCCTACACCAGTAACCAAGATAAAGGAATTAAGTTAGTGCCACAACAGAACTCAAGAATCTACCAGGTAGATTGCCTCTTTTAGGGTTGCTTTATCCTAAAAGAGCAGAGCAAAATCAGAATAGCAGAATAGAGAATGAGAACCCATTAATTTCAAATATTGTTAATAGGGAATATTCAGAAAAAAAAAAGTGATGCAAAATGCAAGGGATTTATTTGACTGGGTTTGGTACAGTGCTGAATAAAAATAAAATTCTTACACTCATGCATCACTGAAATGAACAATCACTGTCAATTAGTACTTGCATACAATATTTAGTGAAATTATTTTACAGTACTCTCAATTTTCAACATTACTACTAGAATTATTTTGTTTAATGTATACATCATCTCATTCAAATTCTGCCACTTCTGTAAAGTGCTTTTTATGAGTTATTGATGCTCCATTGTTTTGCATGTACTTCATTCTTCACCATCAGTGACAAGATTTTTAATCTTTATACAGAAGAAACCAGGCTCAAGCAAGAATGACCTGTCAAGAATGCTTATGGCTTTGTGGTTAGCTCCCTCCTGAATGTGATTTAATCAATGTGGTGCTGCCTGACAACATACAAGATTCAGTAACATAATAAAGTCTTGATGTTAACCATTTGAGACCATCAAAGAGAGAGGTATAGATGATTGGAGATTTGCAATAGCACAAAAACCAAGTCATCTGGGACATCCAAGTTTCTTCTTTAACAGGTAGTTTGAAGTGGGGTTTATTTACATGGAGCAACTGCATGTTTGTATTTTAGTGCTGCTTGATTTTTCATATTTGTGTTATACAGATTATGGACAGCAATGACAAAGATGTTGTCTTGGGTTATGTAACAAAAAAAAAGTGTATTCTATTTCATCTGTTGAAACCAGTTGGAGAGATTTTTTTTTTTCCTTTATCTCTTGTAACTCCAATGGGGAGGGGGGTGGATGCCTTCCGTTAATGGGCCAGCTGTTAAAACCAGGGCGAGCAATGTTCCTTATCTCTTCCACAACCCATCCTCCCTCCAGGGAGATATCTGCTGTTAATGGGCCATTAAGGCTCACCACATGACTGATAAAATTCAATCATTCCATTGTGAGATGCTCCACCCAGTGGGAGGAGCCAAGCATTCCTACCTGGATAAAACCTGATGTTCAGAACAGCAGTGCATCCTCTTTTCCACTGGATTCTCAGAGGAAGACTGGACTCATCTCACCGCCAGTGCAGGATCATCTCTACTTCAACAGAACCACATCTGTCACTCCAGGAGGACTTATTGTCACTCTAGGAGTACTGCTTCCAACACCCTGGCCAACAGGGTGTCAGATCATTTCTCTGACTCTGTCAGGGTTTTCTAGGACTTTTGTTTGTTTGCTTGCTTGTTTTTTTGTATTGCTGCATTTGCATTTTTAACATTCCTAGTAAAGAACTGTTACTCCTATATTTTTGCCAGAAAGTTCCTAATTGCAAAATTTGGAGGGAGAAGATTTTACATTCTCCATTCCAAGGGAAACTCCAGTTTTCCCTGACAGATACCTGTCTTTCCAAACCCAGACAGATGTCCAAGTGCAGTTCTGTCACTGGGCCTTATCTTTATGTGAAGATCAGTTTAAGACTCCTTTTGGGGCAGTTTTTGATCTCACTGTTGAGCAAACATTGCACTTGCTGCAATGTACACTTACCTGGTACGAAGTGCACTAGTGCCACCAAACCACACATAACCTAGAAGACAGCACTTGGACATCATTCCAGTACATATTTCAGGATAGACACTGTAGGGAGGAGGCTCAGGAGGGCTATTAATGTGCAACCATGATAGGAAGAGAGGTGGACAACTCTAGTGATGAGGGATAGGTGACTGGGGTCTAGGTAAAAAACCTTCTGCAGTACTTATGCACTAATCTTCCAGACTTTTATTCTGCTCCAGTGGCTAAGCACTCATGCCAGGGTCTATCCCTAAAAGCTACATGCCTCCTCTCCTGTCAGTCTGCTCCACCTGGCGACAGCTCCTCGCTTCCCCTAACACACTGGTGCTGACCTTGCTAAGTCAGCTGGAACACAACAGACGTTGAAATCCATTCTGAATCAGCCCACTAGCTCTCCTTTATCCACCACATTAGATTTAAACTGTCTGCTCTCACCTTTAGTGCCCTGCATAACTGCACGCTTTCTGTGCATAGAGGTTTGCTTTCCCCACTTAACAGTGACATCATTCTTGATGTCCAACTTACCTACCTCTCCAGCAAGCTTTTCCATCTCATGCTGCCTGGTTTGTGAGATGCAGTGCTGACTCTGGTTCACTGAATTTGAACTTTTCATTCAAATCCCCCCTTTTGAGTTCATTTTGGTGATGCCTACAATTAGTGTCTCACTGATCATAATTATTTTAAATAAACAATTTAGTTAAGCAATCGAGGTGTTTACAAGCCCCAACAGCTTAACAGCTTGATCTTACTGCTGTAATGTGTGAGGTAGTTCCTCACTCCATCTCCTCCTGCTGTTTATTACTACTCCCTTTTTAATCTAAAGTCAGATAGTAAATTCTTCAGAGAAGTGATTATATCTTTCTTTTGTTCAGCGCAATGCCTGTCATGTTTTAGAGCACACTAAAATATAACACAGAATGTGCACAAACTGATACCTGTAATCCAACATAGACTCCAACCCATTAATACAATTAAGAAAAACAAAGTCTTAAAACCCAAATGTCATGGTTTGTTTTCAGTGACCAATAAAACCAGCAGAAATAAAAACAGGATAACCATCTTAAGTGAAAGACTTCATTTACAAATCTCCTTAAGGAAGCAGTGCCACACTTCAGGAAAATGGGGAAAACATTCAAGCAAATAGTTCTACAGAGGTGCTTAAAACTCAGTAGACTGAATGAATGAGAATGGCCTATTTCAGCCTATGTAAGCAGGCAAGAATGTCTGTCTAGAAACAGTTTTCCAGGACATAGCTGTCACATGCTTCAGATGAATGTTGTGCTTGCTTCTAGTGCAGCTGAAGTCTATGACTTAATCTTATCTGTTTAACATCCAAGATTCCAGTTTTAGATTTTTGGCAGCAAGCATATGCTCCCCCTGTGGCAACTGCATAATAACATAATAGAGTTAAAAAAATCCAGATCCTTTAAGGCTCAATTACCTCATGAAACTATTTTAAAATTCAGGGTGAGCAAAAATGCAGTATTTCAGTTTACAAGCATCATTTTAGTTTACATCTGTTTTAAAGGACCCATTCTAATGTTTTATGTCTTTCACCACCTGCAGAACTGAATGAAAATACTTATTCTATTTCACAGAGAGCTACCAGAACCAAAAAAGCAGAGCTAAGTGAGAAAGAATAAGGTATTTTAAATTAAAGATAAGATCCAGGATAGCTGACTTTGTTATCACTCTACAACACTGAAGATAGGTTAAAAATCTTGCAAGGCCAGAATAAAAACAACCTACAGGCAAGCGACAATCCTTAAAATGGTCTATTCCCTGAATTAGTATTTATATTAATACTTATAATCCTGATACAACCAAATCAGCTTTTTAATAATTTTAATTACTGTTTTTGAACACTGAATGTTTATAAAAGGATGGGTCTCTTTAACTTGTGGAATTAATTCATCCACATTTAAAATTCTTTGGGTAGGAACCCTCCTTTCAGTGATTATTAATACCAGCTGGAAGCTCCATTGTAATATAAAATAAAGAAAAAAATGGGATATATTATAAAGAAAAAGCCAGACCTTGAAAGCGCACTATCTGGGGCCAGGAAAGAAATCCTCCTCCCTGAAATAGCAAAGACTAAAGAGAAAAGCTATGAATCACAAAACCAAAAAAGACGTAAGTGAAGCAGGTAAAAGAGCAAGGTGAGGGCTGCAGGAGGGGAGTAGTGCAGAGTGAAGGGAGGAAAGATGATGGAGTTGAAAGGAATCAGTCTCTTTGGTTTGAGGTTAACCAAAGGGTTAACCAAAGAAATTACGTTACCACTGGAGGAAAGGGAGTTGAAGGTTTAAATAAATGTCCTGGTCTGGGATGCCAAGCAGAAACCCAAGGCAGTGCCAGCTTTTCTGCAGAAGAGTTGAAGGATTCAGTGAAGCAATGCCCAAATGAGCTCTGCCCAGATGCAGGAGGGTATTAGGAATGGAAGGAGCAGGTCTCCCTCCTCACCTGTCTCTTTGTGAGCAGTTAAGGGATGCTAAAAGGTACTGCACGCTAGCTTTGTTCTGACTGCACAGCAGGTACAGGTGTTGCCCTTCACACCAGAAAGTTCATGCTGCTATACTAATGTTTATTAACTGCAGCTGATACCAGAGGGGCCCATTCCATTACAAAGTGGGCAGGCAAGTGTCCATGTCCTTTTGTCCTCTGCAAAGACGGCCCCAAGGCAGTACGTGTGCTTTCACACCAGTGTACCTATTTACTAGGAACCAATATGAGGCCATATATACACTTCATTCAGAACAGCTGTCTGGCTGCAAGGCTTTCAGCAGAGCTGGGGAAATGATGGGCAGGGGGGAGGCAAATTCTCGATGAATTATGGAGCTGGGGAAACGCCAGAAAAACTGGTCTGTCAAATAAATGATTTGAGGAAAACCAGCCACATTCACTGAACAGTGAAGAGTTTCTTCACGTTAGAGCATATCCATCTACACTTTCAAGCTGATTCTGAACCAGACATAATTTCCATTCCTTCATGTCTCTTCATGGCAGGCACTGATAATCTTTTCATAAATAGTTTTAGACCAAGAATTATTATGTGAAGAAATGTATGAATAACTTTGAATTACAAGTAGGTTAAAGAGTTTCACAGTCTGTCCATGAACTATGTACTAGTGAGGAAAAGCAGCTATCTTCACCGAATAAATAATTTGTTCAAAATTACTTGCTTAGTCCAGACTTACAGACTTACCAATTTGGCCTGGATTCAAGCCAGTCATTAAATGAAAAATTGTTTCCTGAAACCCATCCAACAAGAAAGGTCAATTTTCCCAAACCTTAGATGTATTTAGCCACTCCAGGTAAAACGTTATTTTGTAACTAGCTCATCAGCACCACAGGTCTGAGCAGCGATGCCTGCCTGCATCTGCAGACAGTGCGGATCATTAACTTTGGGAAACGTGAAGCGCACCATGAATGTCAATAGCGTGTGAACACAGTGCCCTCGGGACCCTGTCAGCAGCCCCTGGGGACCAGCACGGGTGTGACAAGCACAGTGGCAGGTCCCGGCCAGTCACTCCCCAGAGTGTAAGGACTGGAAGGCTGACCGGCAGCCTTCCCTCCTTCCAGGTGCTTTTCGCCAGGGAAAAGCCTGCTGCCACAGCAGACAGCTGTGAAAGTAGCCTCTTGCTGCTCCTGCTCTACAAAAGTGAAGAGGGTCCCCCTTGCCCCCATCGTGCCACTTTGGAGCAAGGGCATAGTATGGCTGTCACAGCAAGGATGCTATTTTGTTCCTGAAACTCACCTCTTTTGGCAGCTATGCTTCTTGTTCCCTTAGCAATGTCTCAGTGGGGTATGCAAAGGTCTGTCTGGCTGTATGGTGAATCCGATCATTGAATGACCAGGAGCAAATATAACCTTGTAAATAAGAGTTATTTTGGTCCAAGGTGGGAGGGAATCGGGCAAAAGAGCTTTTAGTTACTAATAGCTTACTGCCTCGTTTCTGGAGTTTGTGAGAAATCAGTGCCTACAAACTTCCTCAGTGCCCACTGAAACATCATTGGGTGCACTGTGGCTATCCTCAAAAGCACAAAGACAGGGACAGAGGCCCTTCAGACCCTCATTATCCACCTCCTCAACTCACTTTGGAACCTTATATCTATGCTGGAGATACAGTTCATTGGATGGGTTTTGTAAAAGTGTGTTTGACTGGGTTTTTCTAAATTTCTTTATTGTTCTCCATTTAGTGATTTGTTTGCTCAACAATTTAAGAAGGTTACTCAAAGTATCTTTTTATTTACATATGATCTGTAAAATATTCGGGACAGCTGAAATAATTTGAAATAAAGTGATAAGAAAATCAAGTATGTGGTTGACAGCTGGGGAAAAGGAACAGAGTTAGAGGCACAGTTTAGCAAAAACAGTATTAATGTATTATACCTTTATTGTATACTGTAAACACTTAAACACTTTATTAAGCCTACTTCTATTTAAACTAAGGAAGCTACACCCATGCAGAAAGCAAAAGGATACATAGGAACGTGGTGAATTAGGTCTAAGCTGGTGTGTGGTAAAACACAACACTTTAATAGATACACCTGAACAAGAGCTATGAGTGGAAAAATAATATTAACATCAGAATAAACATTGCACTAATTAACTCCAGTTTTAGATTATCCCTAGATATATCTCATAAAGAGAGAGTGGGATTTCCCAAGTCTCAGAAATATAAAAGGGCCTCTTCAGCATTTAAAAAGGTGATTACACTCTTCAGCTTTTTTGTTGTTTGGTTTTTTTTAAAGGTTGTACAACTAGCAAAGAGACCTGCTAATAATTATGCAAATTATTTGACTCAGTATGAACTTCTTTGTTTAATATGTACCATGATGTTATGCATATGATAATGTTTAACATTAAGGTGTTGAAGCAATAGGGGAAAATCTTATTCTTAATGAATTTGAATATTGTATATTTTCATAGGTTTTTTTCATTCATTGAATCATTGTGTTGCAACAGCAGCCTCCTCAAATCAAAGTCATGGATACTAAATGAACTCCAGCAAAGGTGAATTTTTGCAAGCCCTGAGATAGGATTATGTCAATGAAACCCTGACCTCTTTCCAGCACCTCTCTGTCATGTAAAACAGCCTTTAGTGAGGATTCACCCTAAATCACCTCAGCAGTTAGATAAGAACCAGAGCTAAGTGAAAGACACTGTGAAAGAAGAAACAGATTTTTGCCTACAAACTTTGATTTAACCTCAAACTTTGATTTAACCTTAAACCCAAATCCTCCTTAACAGGCCTAAGGCAGCAGCAGTAGTGATGCAACTTGCTACCCACAAGCATTCAAAAATAGTGAGGCAAAAATCACTGCTGTGGCTTGAAAATCCTGACAATGAGGGGTGAGTGCATTTTCTAAGAATTTTGAAACTATAGAATTTGCTTTTTCAAAATTCTTTACATGATTTATATAATCCTGATATTCTCCCCATGGTTTCAGAACATCTGGATATGGTGATTTCAGGAGAGAATTCCACATCACTAAAAATATTAATATGCAGACTGCCAGCTTGTCTCTGCAGTATTACCAGAAGAAATTTTCTTTTGGGGCTACAGGGAACTCAGCTCAGCAACAGAGCAGCATGGCAGCAATTCCTGTAGGCAGGAGAGGAAAAGAAGTGATGAGAGTTGGAGCTCCTCTTGGCACCTCCTAGAAAAGCGCACACATCATTTTATCATTGCCTGTGGGACAAAGGATGGTTATGCTGCTGTGTGCCCTCACTTTGTGCATTTCCCATCAGTTTGTGGTTCTGGCTTGAAAAGCTTCAGTGTGAAAAATCCAGATTAACTGAACACCCTGTAAAATTTAGGTGGCAAAAATATTTCTTTTCTGATTTACCACTCAAACAGATATCACTAGACTAAGTTGACCAGAAGGCTGAGACAGCTGAGATAAAGATGGGCTGGGTACAGGTTTACAGTGGTAACTGAAATGGATATTAAGAGGATTACACATGCAAATACAGTGCTGATGTGCTGAATCACATTTGGTCGTATTTTCTGTCCCAGTCCTCATGACTGATTCCACCTGTGGGTCAGCATCTGCAACAAGAGCCTCCTGAAAAATGTTTGGCAACAACCACTATCTGATTTGTTCTGCTTTTAAAAGAAAAGTTTCTGACAAATTCATTCCCTGTTCTTCAGTTTCTATAAGCATTTTAAAATGTACTTCCTCAATACAGATTTCTTGGCTATTGCAGGTTAAAAATGACATGGCACTTGGTCAGTGTAAGAAACTCTCTCAAATCTAGATATTTTAGTCCATAAAACTCCAGTAGAGTTGGCTCAGACACACTCATTCCTGTAGAAAATGCCATGTGCCTGAAGAGCAGTTTTCTCTGAAAGTAGACAGAGATGGGAGGGGACAGAAGCAAGAAGTGGGTGCATACTGCTTTCCCACTGACCTCCAGGGATTAATTTTAAATTTCTGCTTCTTTCCATATATTTCTCCTTCCCTCCATCCCTAGAGAGCATGAGAAAGTAAGAGCCAAGGCACAGCTTTTGGGTGAGAGGGTGCTGGTATGGATTAAGTGACCTAGACAAACTGCTGAGCACAGTGCCTTCCACAGGTCAGCTCAATGTCCTTACCACCTAAGCAAAGCCCACAGGAGAACAAGGCTCTGTATTATGTACTAAAATAACCCACAGTGGTGCTTTCCCGGGGGTTTTAGGACAAGGCAATCAGTCCTATTATTATTTTACTGCCATGAGGGAGCTCTCTTCAAATGCATGGTGATAGAGCAATAATCTACAATGTACATCCTTATCATCACTTGTGAGTCATATAAAACTCCTCCATTATCATACACCATAAAAAGATTAAGCCACATGCACATTTTAAAAGGTAATGATTACATTTAAAGAAATGAAACCCCACTATGAATTGTATTAGTACATTATTTAGCACAAGAGGCGCCACCAAATTATTTTTTTCTATTAAAGCACTTTTTCATAATTCCTGCTTTCTTAGAAAATAAAAGCCTAAAGTCAAGCACAGCTGCTTAAAAGCATTAAAGAAACCTGTGTCTGCACTGCAGAACCAAAACAGTAGGAGAGGTGGCAGCTAGCCACAGAAAAGGGCAGATGAGAGGGAAAGCACTAACAAGGGAGGCATGAAATCGTAGGAGATAGCAAAGATTTACTGATTAGTTACTTGTTGCCATTCATTACCACCTATATCTACATCAGGGAAAAATGTAGTAGAATGTAGAAGTTTCACAGTTTTGAAAATGTCAGAACGTTATGATAATATCAAAGCTGATCACCAAAATCTCCTGTTTGACTTACACACACATTACTTACAGGATCTGGTTACATCTAAACAGACACGCATTTGGAACGACTCATTCATGTGGCTGGGCGCTCAAAGGCATATGTACAGTCTGTTATTAATCTTTGGAAATCAACTTTGTTCCTTACAAACACAAATTCATGTACGGCTTTTTATATTTCCAACTCCTTATATAATAAAATGCATCCTTTCAATCAAGGCAATGCAAGCTGACATGTGCTTTTCCTTTGTGAAGCAGATGTTTTAATTGTTAGATAAGCTCCTAATAGTTTGCTTTCTTTTAAAGGAAAGCGAAAGTATATGAATGACCTCTCCCTCCCCACGGCTTTCAGAGCAGCTACTTTTCTTGAAGATTAGGAGTCTCTTGGACTCCAGCCCCAGCTTCTCTTGTATCTGCAAGCTACAGTCTGAATTAGTTTTCTCCTTTAACAAAAACTCCTGCTGTGTTGAGAATCTCTTAATTACTTTTCAAGCTTCTCCTGTTATTGTGAAACTCTGAAAATCTGATTACTGTGCTAATAAAGTGAGTGAATGCCATTTTTTTTCTATTTCATCTGAAGACTTCAAAATGCAAAGATACACAAAGTCACACAGCAAGATTGCATTAATATAAATATATGACTAGTGTCAAATGAGAACCTTACGTGAGTAAAATGTAACTGTGGGAACGATTCAGTCCACATGTGATAACAACAAGTACTAAGGAACAAAATTTGACAATTTAGGTGTTCAGAATTCTTTATCAAGGTAGTTTATAAGACAGAATTTTTATTCCCTCCGAGAGCTAAGAAAAAACTGTGTTTAGAATAATCAAGGTTGGAAACAACCTGCAAGATCATCAAGTCCAACCTTTGACTGAACTCTACTCTGCCAACTAAACCTTAGCACTAAGAGCCATGTCCAGTCCTTCCTTGAACACTTTCAGGGATGGTGACTCCACCAACTCCCTGGACAGCTCATTCCAATGCTTAACCACCCTTCCAGTGAAACAATTCTTCCTGATATTCAAACTGAACCTCCCCTGGCACAGCTTAAGGGATTTCCTCCTGTTCAGTCACTGGCGCTGCCTGGACAAAGAGGACGATCTCCATCTCACTACAGCATCCCTTCAGGTAGTTGGAGAGAGTGGTAAGGTCACCCTGAGCCTCCTTTTCTCCAGGATAAAGATCCCCAGCTTCCTCAGCTGTGCCCCACAGGACTTGTGTGCCAGACCCTTCACCAGTCTCACTGCCCTTATCTGGATCTACTCCAGCCCCTCAGTGTCTTTCTTGCAATGAGGGGCCCAAAATTGAACACAGGTGTGGCCTCACCAGTGCTGAGCACAGGGGACAATCCCTGCCCTGGTCCTGCTGTCACACTGTTGCCGATACAGGCCGGGATGCCATGGGCCTGCTTGGCCCCCTGGGCACACATTGGCTCATGTTCAGTCTGCTGTGGCCCAGCACCCCCAGGTCCTTTTCCATCAGGCAGCTTTCCAGCCGCTCTTCCCCAAGCCTGTAGCACTGCCTGGGGTTGTTGTGACCTAAGTGCAGGACTCAGAACTTGGCCTTGTTGAACCTCTCACAACTGGCCTCAGCCCATCAACGCAGCCTGTCCAGATCCCTCTGTAGAGCCTTCCTACCCTCAAGCAGATCAACACTCCTGCCCAGTTTAGTGTCATCAGTGAGCTTACTGAAGGTGCACTCAATCCCTTCATCCAAATCATCGATAAAGACATTAAACAGCGCTGGCCATAATCAATTTACCACAACCTTTAGCAAAAAAAAAAAAAACCAAAAAAACCACACACAAAAAAACCAAACCAAACCAAACCAAACCAAACAAAACAAAAAAACAAAAACAAAAACAAACCAAAAAAAAACAAACAAAAAAAAATACAAACCAACAAAAAACCCAAGCCAACAAGAAGGTGGAAAACCTCAAGCCCAAAAACCCCAGAGCAGTGTGAATTTTACAGGTGATAGTGGTGCTTCAAAGGCCACCAGACATAAAGATTCTGAACACACAGCCAGAGTTGCTTTAGTGGAAACTCCTGTCTTTTTATTAGCAATAAAGATTTTAAAATCTGCACAGTCAAAATTATATAGTACAAGGCCAAAAAGGATAAAAGAACTCTACATCAGGGAATTGCAAATCTGTTATGGTTTAGCAGATGGTCATCTCTTCTGTATTAGATGTCTTTATCTTGGGCTAACTGTATCCCATATAAATGGAAAAGAAATTCACAGATCTCCAAACCACAGCTGAGCTAGCCTGATTTGAACATACTGGGCCAGAGGGAAGTGTTTCTTCTTTTTTAAGATACTGATGTGTCTGGAGGAGAATTAAAGAAATCTTCTGTGGGAACAGCCCCAGATGATGAGACCCTTCATCACCTCATTGGTTTTGGCTGTGAAGAAGCTGCTTCTCCATTACTGTCTTTTTAAACTGTGTTTCCTCAAGTTGATTTGGGATGTACATTCTTTCAACATTTCTTTCTTCCTTTGTAATTTATCCTTTTAGATGAGTAGCTGGACATACAAGAAGACTTATGCTAGCCAATATTGGAAATCACAGGGGAGACAATAGAAAGCCTCACCTTAAAAATATATGTGCTTAGTCATCATAAAAAGCATAACGGTGCAAGTGTGCTGTGCCAGACTTTGGAACTGATGACGCTGACATAAAACTAGAGAAACATGGCTGAATTCTATGGAGTTTTAACTTTATTTTTAGAGAAAGTAAAGTGAAGGGGTGGTGCTTCAATAAGGATCAGGGTGCTGGACCTCCATGGTATCTGTCAAAGCAGGCTGCTCCACACTGCCTGCAGAAATTTAGCAGGAATCTAAGCCATTGCCTTGCTGCAGGCATCTGATCAGCTGCATCCTGCCTCCAGGCTGAGCTCCTGCAGGCAGTCTTTTAGAAACCAGACATCTGCCTTCAAAAATGGCACTCGGTGTTATTCACAATAAAGGAATGGAGGCAAAGCATATCACTCTCTTCAAGCACCAGATATTTGCATAATTATGGGGCTTGAACTCTCACACCAGTCCCATGAGTTTTATGCCAGCATTCAGCCACTGATCCTCTGCCCCTGAGAGATATCTAGGTGCATGGGCTGCTACATGCAAATTATTACTGCTTGGAAAAGCAGTGGCTTCCTGAGCCTTTCCCTGGAGAGCTGGGCAGATTTTCACTGGCATTATACTGCCTCTGGCCTTGGCTCCTTGCATTTCTGCACTGACCAAGGAGCCCTTCTTCCCTACCTGTGAGCCCTAGGTACGAGGAGCCACTGTCACACATGTAAACATCACAGTTCAGTTCACATTTTATCTGTCTGCTAAAGCTATTGTGCCAGAAGAGGAGGGAGGGGGGAAAGAGTAGAACAAAGGCTGGTTGCTTGCTGGCTGTTTGTCCTCAAGAGACTGATGTCCTGACGTCACCCAGCAGCGATTTCCTGACATCACCCACCAGCACGGGCAGAGCCCAGCATTCCTCTTTTGGTTCTTTTGCTGCTGCTCAGAGTGACAGTTCACTGCCGATTATGCTGCTCTAACAAATGGGAGGCAGAACACTTTTGTATTTTTTTCTCCTGTAAACTCAGAGTAAATTAGATTTGGTGCTCTGCCAAGAACAAAATACAGTCTACTATTGTAAGAATTGTTATGGGCCAGATCTTCAAATCTGTACTACTGGCAAAGTGTGTTTGTCCAAATGTTGAGTTAGTAAAGATATCTGATTTGACCCAGTATCTTTTACATCTCTGCCTTTAATTCTCTTCCTCCCAGAACACACCAGTTAATACAGGTTTTAGAAAAAAAAAAATCTGCTTAAATAAGCAGTTCAGGGTTCCCAGCTGTAACTATACCTAGTCTGGCTGACTGAAGATCTTTGTTTTAAAACAGTGCAATTGATGTTTATAATATATAAATATGAGCTCTGATGATCCCAACACTATTTGCATGGGTCGAATAAAATAAATCCAATGCACCTGAGAGGAGAAGGAAGGTCTAAATAATGTAATATCTAGGAGCCACAATAATAACTGCCTTACAGAAACTTGGAAATTACTTCTGTTTTCATTGCTGCTTTTTCTAATGCTTTTTATTTTTTTCTCCAAAGCCTCTCAGAGTCTGAATAAAAGAATACTTGTGACATTTGCTAAAATTTTAAAGTGGTTCCGTCCACAACTCATGGTTGGACAATGGCTTTCCCTAAACTGCTAATTTCTAGCCAAAGTCTTCTCTTTTTGCACTTCACAAGGTGGGCACAGCAGACAGCTTAATCTAATCCCAAAAGTGAAAATGTCAGACTAATTTATTTTTGATGAGTCCCACAAATGATTTTAAATAATTCCAAAATAGCTTATACATGCATGTTATATGTCCAGACATTAAAATCCAACAAGAAGAATCCAGTAAACAAAAGTTTCATTATAATTGATTTGCCTATCTCTGTCTCACAAAATTTTCCCAGCATTGTCTGGATGCAATGATGCCTGCTGTCATGAATACGAATTACATGGTTTAGTATCTCTTCTTTGTTGTGAAAAAAAATGATTAAAATAGAATTTTAAATGGAATAATTTTACAAAAGGTTACAAGTTATTAGAGAAAATGTATTTTCACTGTAAAATTATTTTTAAATGACAGGATATGAGATGGAGAGGCATTCTAGAAGACCAGAGAGCAGTGGAGGAATTCCAGTGTTTTCATGTGAAAAGCGTGGTGCTTTATTAGTAATCGTCCTTTTTGATAATGAGATTTGTTTTAATTAATAGTCTGTTTAACATGTGTATTCCATTATCAGGAATTATTGTGCTTCAGAGGCCTCTCAGTGGAAGTAAAGACACGATGGAGGATGGTGTAAAGATGTTTGATGTAGAGGAAGCCACACTGGCTCCACAGCTGTGAGGAACAGACTCATATTACCATGGTGCTGTGAATGGTGACTTCTGCCAAGGAGTGCTTTAGCTTGGAGATTCAGGCTCTACACCAGTGGGATCACCCATACCAGACAAACATGACCCTCCATAAGAAATGGACAAATGCATTTTCCATTTCTTGGGCTAGAAAATCATGTGGAATCACATTGCACAGTAATAATAGATAACCAAATCTATAATAGCCAGGTTAAACAGGTAGAGTAAAAAGTTGTTTGATTTTTTTTTTTTTTGTATATAAGGGATAGAAAATAAGAAATATTACCTTCTTTTTCATATCCTTTCTACTCTTACTGCTTTCACAACTCACCTCACAAAATAGCCAGACTAGACACTCATTTGCATCTATTTCTGCTGTCATAATATATTCTCAAGTGGTTTGAGGTAAGATGGGATAAAAAAGCTGAGGCTTAACCTGCACGAAGGAATAAATATTGGTAACTGATGCCCACTGGGAGCAAAGCTGAGTGCTTCACTCTGGCAGAGGAGATGCCAAAATCACTCTGCTATTTTCTTTACTGAGAGTACCATACCTATGATGACATGAACCTCATAGATCTACATTGGTGTAATTGATTATTATATTTGCTAGTCTTCCAGATGTTGAGATGCATATTATTTTCCTACATTCAGATCCCTCCCTCAACAGTGTTTAGGAATGTGTCCTTGTAGCCACTGTGTACTACTGTTAATTACAGAGGTATGAACTGTCCCTGAAGTGATCACGCTAATTTCCTTCAGTGGATGTAGAAGAGTGCTCAGCTTACTGAAAGTAATGTCAATCCCATCTGAGTTTACTGAGTTTATGTGTCAAACCACTTTGTGACTGCAGTGTACTGCATATAAAAAGATGGAGACTCTTCGGGGTGATCGCCATCTGGGATTGCTGATCTGAGACAAGGGTGTGAAAGCATGCAGTCTGTGTGAATTGTCTGTATCCTCCCAGTTGCTGCTGCTCTGCGTCATTCTTTGAAGTATTCCCTAAGGAATGGCACACTATCCAGCTCAGTCAAGCATGGTTAAGTCTTGCTATAATATCACATTCCCAAAGCTGGTCTATTTCAGCTTGAAATAAGTTATGCCCTTTCTTTGTATATATAATTGTTAAACCTAAAAAAAAAATGTTTTTACAGAACAGAGAGAATCCCCCCTTGAAAGTGTGTTGAAAGAGTAGTGATAAATCAATTATCAATAAGATACTTGGGGGTAGCCTTCTCAAACAATTCTCCTCTTGATCTATGCTTACTCTGTGAATCTCACTGAAATTTAATTAAAGAATATCCCAAGACATTGATTCTGGAAATATGGTTGGCATTTTGTTTTCAGTCAGATTGGTTTTGTTCTGCATGTAAACTGACTCCAAGAAATCTTTTTTTTTTATGGCTCAAAATTAAAGGAAACTCTTTCTCAGTATTTCAGTGACTGTCTCCATACTAAGACTGATTTATCAAAGCATTCCTTTTTGTAATTTAAACAGCACCTTGGACCAAAGCATTTGTGCTAAACCATAAAATGACAGCCTGGGTCAGGACAGAAAACACAGGTATTGTTCGGAGAGCAGTAGAAGAAAGGCCCCAAAGAGACAAGTGTCCTTGTTAATCACATTGCTCTAGTACTGCTGACCTGACCAGTTTGCTGGCCAGTACACTGAAGGAAGCAGATTCTCCCAGGAGCTGAGGCCCTTCTTTCCTTGGGCAAAAAGAATTGAAAAGCTAAGGCAGTTACTTTAGTTTTGGCCCTTCAGATCCACCCAGCTCAGATCTAATGTATAGTTTATGTCTGGCCCATTACCCATATGACTCCACAATATTAAAGAAGGTTCTCTTCTGACAGTACTATTCCTATTTTAATCAAAATCTCTCCCTTACAGTACTTGTAATATCTTTGGGAGCTGTTGATAATCTGGAAATATTTTCCACTTCTGAAATCAGTCATTAATGAGACTGCTACTACTGTGCATTTGAATTCCATCTAGAGTTTTCCAGGTATGCTAAAAGTATGAAAGAAGGCCACCATAAGGTGCTCAAACTAAAAAGGAAGATCATCTAATAATAAATGTTGTATTGTAAGAGGTTAGGGGGCATTACCAGATTAATATATGCCCCAATACAGAGAGGGCTGCAATTTCAATTATCGCCTCCAATTTTTAGCAATTCTGACCTTTAGTGTAGATGGCATCTTGGGAGATTTCATGCAGGGAGCATAAATAGCTGCTTTTACTTACAACAGCATAGACCTGTATCCTCATGATGTTATAACAACATCTACAGTTATGCAGGAAATATTACAGACAGGCTTTGTCTTTGAAGGTGGCTCGGATACTCAATATCTGGGAGAGAACAGCTCTCTGATTAACAGCCCCAAATTTTTCATCAACCAACAGTCTGCAGGTTACAGTTTGTGAAGTGAGGGACTAAGGTACAAGTTCCCACATCTGAAAGGAAAAAAATTCACAACAGATTGGATTCGGGGAGAGAAGATTCTCCAGGGACAAAGTCAAGAAAACGAATGTGTGTAAAGAAACAACAGGGAAAAATAGAGTTGTTGAAAAAGGAAAGGAAAGAAAGAAGAGAGAAAATAGCAAGCTTTTCAGGTATGAAAGGCTTATTTGAAGAAAATCAGGGGAAAAAGCAGAAGATAAGTGACGAAAAAGGCAAAAAGCAAATACAAAGGCAGAGAAAGGACAATGGGAGACTTACTCAAACAGAATTAAATATGAGATGCTCACCACAGTTTTCCTCCCTAGTTCACCTATTCTCCACTTGCTGTAGGGACCTTTTTCTTACTTTAGTTTTGTGGATTTTTAAAGCTTGAAATACTCAGCTCCATCTTCATTATCTCAAGGTAGTTAATGAAAGCAGACTTCATTCCAGATGCCAAAACCTGTTTGCTACTAAATAAATTAATGAATAAGGCCATAAGCTGACAGACAAGTCAAATTTGTAATACATTCTCATCTGTTCCCTGAAGGGATAGGAGGGATAAAACAGCTTATTCACACTTTGCCTTGGATCACAACCTTTTGGGGAAACATCATATGGAAAGCAGGCGTTATACAGAGCTTTCCTAACAGTCACAGTGGCTGCCAAAGGCGAGCTATGAAAGTAATCCCTGTCTTCTGACAATGAAGCATGAAGCATCACAAGAAAGCATAGGGGAGTGAGAGAGGCTGAGGTTTTTCACATTCACATAGGTTATCTACATGAAGAATCCTCTGAAGCAGACAGAAGGTTACCTGGAACTTAGTGTACATGGAAAATCTGAAAAAGACTGTTAGCAAAAGAAGAGGAAGGTTTTGCTGAGGCACATACCCCTCCCAGGGTGCTTTTGGTTCCATGACTCTTTGCAAGAGTATGTGGCTTTAGAACATAAACTGTGACAGAAGTGTGGTTAGGAGAAAAAAGGGTTTCAAAACCGACTGTATTTGCATGAAAAACAGATGATAAAAAGAAAACAGAATTAGGCTTCATCTGAAAAACCTAGGTATCCACTATGGCCAGAGATAACAAGTACTCATGCAGAAGGGAAATACTCGGCAAATGAAACATGTTGTTGACTGATTACTGGTTTGAAGTAAATATTTTCAATAATATTTTTCTTTTCAGTAAAGATGGTTGATTGCTTCTATGTCCCTGAGATACAAGGCTAGATGAGGATCTAAACTGAGATCCCTTGGGGTAGAACACCGAGGCATACAGCCTTAAATGTTTGCTACAAGTAGTGAGTAACATGGGTCCCAATCTTGATCCCACCTAAAAGAATGATAGGTAGAGGTCTACACCTTGCAGTAAATAGTGACAAACTAAACAGAAGGTGCTGAAGTGTTGGCTGCTCCTCTCCCAGGAATCCTTACAGAGGTCACCAGACTTCTCCCCAAGGTAGCTCCTAACAGCAGGGAGCTGAATAGCCCATGAATCAGCTCTAAACCACCACAGCCTACAGCTTGGCCTGTTAAGGTAAACCAACATTGATTTTGGTTTATGCTGCACTGCCAGGTTCAGGTTCACAAGCCATTGGGTCTCCCCTGCCACGAGGTAGATGTCAATGGAAGACAGCAGAGACAGCAGTGCTTTTTTTCACTTCAGCCACTGCACTCTCACCTGCATTTAGCTATGCACTGATACCTTTATGGGAAATTCACTGAGGAGAAGACCACAAAACAAACAACCTATAAGAAACTTCCAGTTTAGTCTGAGACTCTGATAAGAATCATTTGTAGTTTGCTTAGGATCTCTGTCTTCCCATGTCACTGTTAAAACTGTACATTATTGCTGCTATCAACGATGCAGCTGCAACCTGAGATGTCAGATGTATATTTTTTCTGTTCCTGGAGTTAAAAATGGTGTTCAAGTCGCATTTACAGCTATGCTGTAGAAAATTAAAGCTCCCATAGCATTCACTGATGTTTCCAAGAGTTTTATTAATATTTGGCATCTCGACTTGGAGGATTCATAAATCTATACAAATATCAGGGAGAGGGGGGATGGAGTTTTTAACATCCATGTGACTATTATGTAAATTTTGTGAGAGAAACTGAGGAGAAGTTGCTCATTTTTTTAGTTCCATAAGTTATCTTAGCTCTTCTTACTTTATATTCTACATTTTACCAGAAAAGATCATTCTTACTCTACAACACTAATAACAAAATCTGATGCCACATAAAACTACAGAGTTTAGAGTTTCACTGTAAGTTTAAAAGTTAGTTCATTTTAGAAAAAGCCTTACTATGACATTCATTAACTTTTGAATTAATCTAAATACTGTTTTGAGCAAATTTGCCTACAGATATGTTTTGGTGATCAAACTATGTGAAGTAAATGAAACCACATCACCCAAGCTTTGATGCTTCTAAGTCAGTTTTGGTTTGCATTTTGAGTTCTAGACCAAAGCCACAGCTGAGAGAAAGAACTGTTATGAATCAGAATAAAGAAAATGCTCATGTGAGGCTCTCCCTACAGAAACCCACAAACTTTTGCACAGTTCTCTATTTTCCCTATAAAATTAAAGAGCACTTTAAGCCTTCCTTCAGAAATAGCATAAAGCTAAAATCTCTTGTCAGAGAGCTTGCCTTTGTTAGAGTTTCAAAACAAAGACAGATTTTAAGGGGAACATTCCCTATGGTACATTCAGGACTGTTTTATTAAAATACATACAGGGCAAATAATGTATGGCAACACTAAAAAGGGTTTTATAGTGGCAATTAGGATTTCATCCAAAGTCCATTAGTGCCAATGGAAATGTTTCCATCTATTTCCAAGGAGTTTGCAGCAGTTCCACATGAAAAAAGAAGTACACCGGTCTCTAAGTCTATCCTAGCCACGCAGAGGAGAGGAAACCTGTGTCTGTTTCACGTGCCTCCCTTACCTTCTGGGCTGTTACCAATGGATTTTTAATTACCGGTAATGGGCAGGCCATTATATTTGAATTGCCATCCAATTTCTGGCCCATTGTTTCAGATCTGTGGGCTCTGTGAGCAGATGCCGAGGCAGCTGTGCAGCTCACAGCTTCCATGGCATTTCACCTCAAGAGAGATGTAGCACAGCAAGCCATTTAGCTGGCATCCCTCGCCACTGGGAACTTCGGTCGGGTAACACAGCGCAATCCGAGCTGCCGGCGTGCAGGAGGGAAAAGCTATTGTTGAATCTCTTCCAAAACTAAATTATATCTCCCATTGTCTCAAAGGAATAATAAACCCTGGCTGGCTGATTGTGGAATATAATAATAATCTAGCTGAATTAGTGGGCATTCCTGGGAGTGACTGATTTCTGCTTTTTCCCAACAGCATTTGTTCTTTTCAAGATAATTATTCTTCTCTGGAAAACAGGATTTATGTATACATAACTATGTGAAAACTAAATTTAAGAAATTTAGAAATGTTATACTCAGAGTCATAATCCTGTTGTGTCCATAATCAAAATAAAATGCACTTAGCAAAAATTCATGGCTGTTGAAAGTGGTTTTACTGACACAGTGTCCAGGCCCTGAGGGCACCTATCAGACAAATTCTCCTTGTCCAGCCTCCCCTGGGGATTCCCCCACCCTGCCCAGGGCTCCATGTTAGACCCCCAGGACTGTCAGCCTCATCCCAAAGGATGTTCCCAATGTCCAGGGCCAAGCATAATGCACTATACTGGAAGGAATTTCAAACAAAAATATCCTCACTGAGACTGATCATTCATCCATCATATCAGGTCTGTTTGTCCCACTTGGTCTGAACTGGATGCTTGAAAACCTCATTAGTGCATCAGCACACCGTTGCAGGGCATGTTTGAATCGGTAACACACAATTTTATTTTAATGTATTTAATGTTATTTTAATGTATTTTTCCTGTTAGTCGTGGATTGTGGTGTTTGCTCAGTTTAAGTCAGTCATACCTTTGATCTCATGAGTAGAAACCCAGGCTTGATGTCATCAAACAATTTAACACCCATTTGTGATCCAAACAATCATGATTGACAAGGTACAGATCCTGTAATCTTGCCTGCAGATGTTGTCCTAGCAGAGCAAGTATTCTCACTTTCACCAAAGCACAGGCAGAAGCACCTCTTCAAAATTTAGATCTTTTACTGAGGATGTCAGAGATACAGGCACAAACCACCTGTTTTCCTGGAGGGCCTCTTAATCTCACATTGCTACCTTGAAAACATGCAGTGGTGTGGGAAGGGGACAGGGGACTTCCTAATCTCTCTTGCTAATGCTGTTCCATTTTGAACAGGATCATTAAATATTAAAAGAGTGAAAGATCAAAAGATAGAGAATGACTTTTAGCCTGTTTGTTAGGCATCTCACGTTTTCAGTTCCAACCCAGTGAAGAAGTAGGTATATTTTAGAGAGATGTGATGATAGAGAACAAATAAGCCAAGCACCAAAATGCTGTAGTTTTTAGGACACAATTCTGAGAGTTATAAACTACGAGGGTTTTGTCCTTTCAGGCAGCAGACAGAATTAAATTTCTACTTCCCACATTATCAGTGATGCTTCTGTCAGCACACTGGACAGGCAAGGGTTTTCTGCTAGAACCAGGAGATTATGAACTCATTGGTGATGCTGGCACCATATTCCAACCAACTCAGCTAATCCACCTGTAGTTAAATCCCCAGTGAGAGGTATGTAACCATATTTGTGGAAGACTCTGTGCCATTATCATCTCTCCCTGCCACTTCCTGATGACTAGGTTAAGTAGATAACTACTCAGCCAAATATTTGTGGACCTCCACTGTCTAAATATCTGGCTCTGCTAACCTATCTCCCTTGAAATGTGTGGCCTTCCCTGAGAAATGTGTACTTCACTAGCTTTAACAGCATCAATAGTTAGAAACTGCAACAATATCAAATTGCCTTTGTGGGCCTAGTCCTCAGCTATGCCTCGGGTTCCAGTTCCATAAATTTGCCAAACACAGGAAACAAATTAACTGTAAAATCCAAGAAGCATGCACTTTGCTGAGGTAGAAATGCCTATGTAAGATTCAAAGCTGGTCTAAATAAGGGTTTGCTTGGATTAAAATATGGGAATAAATATAGGTATGAGCTGAGCTCTCAACTGAGTTATGAGGTTAAGCAAAATTACTTCAAATACCCACTATGATGAAGATGTCCAAGAGTCCACTTTTGTGAAGGGCTCTGAACTGTGGTAAGGACACAGGAAAAAAGTCTGCTTACTTAAGAAGTAGATGTGTGTTCCCGTGTTGTGCTTTTCAGTTTCCTAAAATAAAGGTTTGTCTCACCTGTGTCCTCCCCACTGCCTCTCCATAACTTTGCAGGCTTGAGGACAGTTCTAGTGTGATTAAGAGAGTTCATCCCTACCCTGAAGTTGCTGCAACCACTGCTTGCTTCATTTCACGCAGTTGAGGAAGATGAGCACCTGTTGGTTTGATTCCTGCTGTTACAGATGTAGCTTACGGAAGAGCAGAGAGGAGTTTGCAGCTTCTGCCTAGACCTATAGGCAAGAGATTCTCTTTATTCCCTGCAATAGTTACCACCAAGGATGAGACAAAAGATGTTTGATTTTTTTCTTCCTTTGTTTGTCCTTGGACTTAGCTGCTGGCAGCTGCTGTATGGGCACCAGTTGTGTATAAGATTCCACAAAGCAGAAGGAATAATTTAGGTTTCTCAAACTGCAGACATTCCCCTTCATCCCTTCTAATTACAGCCCAAATCAGGCTGTTTGGCCAGGATTTTCAGGAACAAGTGTAAAATATGACTAGTCTTATTACGGCAGGGGACTTCCACTTCACGGGGGGAATGCCCAGCAGAGAACATGCTGGGTTCCTGAAATGTATTTGGTCACTCCTATTGAAGGGATTGAACAAGCCTGCTTATGGGCTTTGGTTTGCTGTGGTGGATGCAGAGCCTACTCCCCAGGCATGCATTAATCATGCATTAAACATAGAGAACATTAGCCCACATTCTTCTGGAACCTTATTGAAAGGAAACATGAATGCCCACGGCTTTTTTTTCTGTGTAAAGATGTAACTTTCCCAACAGAACCACAAGAGATCCTCAGAATTTTACCCATCTTTAATCAGAAAACCAAGCTCTAAATCTGTGAATTAAGATGTTATGAAACCAACAGAAAATAATAGGAATGTGGAGGTGACAGAGAGAGTGTGGAAATAACACCTAAAACACCCCAATTTTCTTTTCTAACCTGTCTTCACTTTTCAATATTCTCTCCCACATATGGTGATGAATTAAGACAGGCAATGCAGGGAATTCTTCCACTTACAGGTCACTGCATTACAATAGCTCTGGAAATAAAGATTTTTCCCTTCAGTACATGCAATATGAGATTTTTAAAGCAGCGGCTTAGTCTAGGATTCAGATGTCAACAATGTCTGTGTAGAAACCATCACAGAATTATCCTGTGCAATTATCTTGCAGTTAGGCTTTAAGTTAGACTCTAAACCAGCGCATGAAACAAACCTCTGTTCCGGACACTATGCAGTTAATTTATTCCCTATCTTAAACAAAAATACAGGCTTTCATTAAGGACACGGAAGCAAGTTATTACCTCCCTCTACCCACTCCTAATATGTTTTATCTTTATTCTTTACAATCCTGGATAGCAAAGAAGCTGAGAGCCACCAGGATTTCTGATGCCACACGGTTATTGTCCCAGTTGTTTGTTCTGGTTCCAGCTGAATGATAGTGGGAGCTGTTCTGCTTCTGAGCAAAGGGGAGGAGGAGCTGCAAATTCTTTTTTTTTTTTTTAGGCTAGAATGAAAGAGACCTTAAAAGCTGTTTGCCACACAACTTACAACTCCTTTTGTATTTAATGGCCTGAAAATATTAGAGTGAATAAATGCTAATGATTTGGGGGTTTGCAGTATTGTAGAGCAAATAAAGAAGTCAGGCTAGCAATAACTTACCTCTGTATTCACACAATCATTTTACTTAAGAATGCCATGAAAATACTTTAAACAGATTTCTGTCAAGGCATTGTTTGAATAATAGGCTTACCTAGTGTTCAGGATTCAATCAATGTTTTCCTTGATATAGGATGTCATTATGTAAGTGATGAGGACATACACAATTAACTGAAAACTCTAATTAAATTTCTGCTGCATATATCTTCCTTGCTATGCCACTTTATTCTACATGAAGAAAGAAGAGCAACAAGAATAAGAATCCTGATCTCTGAATCACTCAGATACTGTATTTTCAGACAAGCTGGCACTTCAGAGATCAGGGTACCTGTGAATTTCAGTTTACATTTGCCAACATACAGAGTGGGATTCATCTAAGTGGCAACAAAAAGCAAAGCAAGATTGTAGAAAAAAAAATAGATGCTGTGTGAGAATAAACTGTCTACAAACAGGATAAAGAGAACTACGAAAGAGGGAAAAAGTAGACAACAGGCTAGATCCTCTGGATGGTCCTTAGAGCTTTGTGCCATCATAGTACCACAAGGAAAACCAACTATGGGAGAAGAATGCTGGAACAGCATAAAGCTACTGCAGGAACTCCGCATTCTGTGCCCCATCACAGCTCAGGATGGAGGACCAGACTGGGAAACAGAGGGCCTGCCACTGAGAGCTGCCTGCTGCCCACTCTCCAAACAGCCCCATGAGGCCCAGCTCCCAGCAGGGGAGAGATGGGGGAACTAGGAGAGCTCCTGTGGAGATGGAAAGTGGAATCAGGTAAAGAATGAATAAAGGCACCTTTGTCACCTTCCTCCAACCTTCTGCTGATAACATTCAGATGGATGAAACAAACTGGCTCATTAGGACTTGGTTGGAAAAGATTGATATAACAATCAGGCACATCATGGACAAATGAATATTACCATCTCACTTTTTACTATAAAATATTAAAGTTTTGAAAGACAGATATGCTATCATAAGAGAGATAGTTATGTCTTCACCTGTACCATGGTTGAGATGGTTTCTCATCTTTTCTCTACCTCAGAAAACTAAACCCTTTTTACCAGTTTTAATTTGACAATGGTGTTCATTCAAAGTCTTTAACAGTGATATAAAAATGACATGTCCTTTTAAATGGGAATGAACAGTAGTCCATAAATAGAAATGTAGAAAAAAAACCTCAAAGTTGCATTTTTCTTATTTTGATATAAGACATATTTCCCTGGTTTTTAAGTAAAAAGAAATGGATAAAACTCACCATAATTGAGTACAGCTCAAAAAGGTAAAAAACCTTGAAAAATCTAAATAGATCTATTACTTCTTTAAATTAAACACTTCTAAATGGAAACTATGCTCAGGTTTCTCCAACTTCATAGGTTTTGACTGGCACATCTGTCCTTATAACAGACACTCTAAATCAAGAGCCCTTAACAGAAGTGTCCTTAACTTTAACAGTTTTAAAGCGTGACTGCCTGTGCCAGGTGAGATGAACTCCAGTGTGCCTCCTAAGGAAGCTCCAAGACTCTGTAAGAGTAAAGAGCTCATGTTGCTTTGGATGTGTCCGGTGGTGTAAGTAGTGTCAGCTTTTAGAAACCACACAAAACTAATCATGGGGAAAAAAAAAAAAAAAAAAAAGTGTAACCTCTGTGCCTTAGCAATCCAGCATGGGTGAAATCTAACACCGAAGTATTGCCACTCACTTCAAAAGGGCCAGGATTCAACCTATATAACCCAAATTTAGAAAGTCTTCCTAAAGGATTTTGAGCAATATTATGCAACCTTTAACATCTGAAGGCCAAACATGTTATTTTGAAAGGTCAAAAGGATAAAAATGGGAGCAGCTGACTACCCAGCCCTACTCTCTTTACACTGCATGCACAGGTCGGGCTACTTCAAAACCTCTGCTTTTAAAACAGGGCACACCTCAGTGTGTATGTTCTATTCATAAGACAGTACAAACCTTCTGCCTAGTTTAGTTGTCCTTAATTTAAGCCCTACCATTTAGGGCTCTGGGCCAGAGGTTACACACCAAAAGAAAAAATCAGGGCCTGCCTTGTGATGACTCAAACCTCTCACTCGGTGCTGAAACACTTCAGCGCTCCCTTGATTATTTTGGCACTGGGAATTTATGACCCAGATTCTGGGACACTGTATGGCCCTATCCTGCTCCTGTCTCAATTAGGCTATTCACTCAGCTTCTCTCTCTGTGCTTCCTGCAAATCCTAGCAGAAAAGATTAGTAATGAAGCACCACAAACTGCCACGAAGAGAAGTCCTGAGACAGGCTGAAGAGTTAACACAGACGAATGTATGCCTCCTTTAAGGCACCTTTAAGCTGTCAGAGCAACATTAAGGAAATATGGCTAGAAGAATAATTTAGAATTGAATTTTATCACTTCCTGGATGGTTTTCTGGAGGTCTGTTTTTGAACTGAAAGGAGAAAGCATGGTTTAAGTAATTTTAGAAGAAGGAACCATGCTGTCAAGAGTGTGCAACGCACCTTTCAGCACAATGAGAAGCATTACTTGCAGAAGGTTTGCATTTTTTGGAGGACTTTCACATATCACAGACTGTTAATTACTTCATTATTAATTCTTCTGAGAAGTCAATGTATGTTAGCAGACAGAAACCCACCTAGCTGACATTAGGAACTTTTCTCCATCATAAGCAGGAAAACACCTTGTAAATGTATGTGGAAAAGGAATAACTAGCTGACTGTGGTATTTTTAGGTTTAGGAGAAAATATCACTGGGATTATTTAGCAAAGAAATAGGAAGAGTAAATAAAGCAAGTAATTAAAAAACAATTTCTCAACAAAGAAAAAGATTAATTTTACATACAGGGAATATGCAAAAAGCACTTATGTTATCTGGATATAACACTAGAGCAGGTATCAATGATGTTTCTAATCCTTACATATCTCAGTAATGCTTCAAGTTCTCAACTTCTGTACGTTTGGTGGCACAGACTCCACCTACACCTCAACCAGACGTCAGAAAAAATACAATACTTCACAGCTCAGGCAGGGAGAAACTTTCCTGCTACATGTGGAATGGTGAGAACACGTTTTATTTTTTTAATTCTCTTTAGTTCTTAAAAGAGGGAAAACATTTTGACTTGGCATTACCCCTTTACCCTTGGCTGGTATATTTCCCTGTTAGAGGAAGAAAGGTTTGAGGTGATAGTTTACATAACACAGCTAAGCACATTATGTAAAGATTAAAGCAGCAGGGTCGGCACAGGGACAGAAGTGTCTCTCTCGCCCAGCGCAGCCGGGGTTACCTGGCAGCCAGTTCTGCTGCAGATTTGTTTTGTTCCAGGTTAATACCCCCACTAAACAATTGACATTCGAGCGCGGCTCTCCCTTGGCCTCTCCCATTCCTGGCTGCGATGCTTTCTACAGAGGCAATGCCCGCCTGCGTGGGAGGTGAGGTTCATTTACCTGGCCACAGCCAGGCGACAGCGCCTATCTGCAGCCGGGATGCCGCACGTCACCCGGTGCCGCCGGCGCCCGGGGCGGTTTGTGCCGCCCGGCTGTGCCGATGCCGCGCAGTGGTCGAAACTGCCACAGTAACACAAAGTGCGGCCGCCGGGTGCCAGGGGCCCGGGCCCTCCCTGCAGGCCGGCGGAGGCACCGTGTGCCCTCGCACCGCCCCTCCCCAGGTACCGCGACCCTCCACGCCCGGGGCATCGCCTGCGTCCCCTCCGGCTGCTCCCTCCGGCTCCGCCGAGACAAAGGCGCTGGGGGGGGGGTGCGGGCGGCGGGCCCGCAGGACCGGGGAGGGGGCGGAGGAGGGGGCCACCGGCGAGGGGAACAAAGGAGCCGAAAAACACGAGAAGAACCAAGAAAGTTGATACCGGCCTCCTCCGCCGCCCCTTGCCCTGTCCCGGCCCGCCCCTCCCACCTCCCGGACTTTAGCGTGGGGGCCCGCGGCAGCCCGGCGACGGCAGGGAGAAAGGCCGGCTGCCCTCACCTCCATCCCCCCCGAATCCCCGGCCGAAAGTCCCCCGCTCGCCCCATCCCCTCCCGCCTCCTCCTCCTCCTTCCCCTGCCCCGCTGACCCCGCCCAGCCCTCGGTGCTTCCCTTTAACGCGCGCTCCCGCCGCCGCCTCTCGCCCCTCCCCCCTGCCCGGCGGCGCGCGGCCTCCGACAGCCCCCGCGGGCGCGCGCCCGCCCGCGCCCCCATCCCGTCCCTTTCCCCCCGCGCCCCCGCCGGAACCGCGCGCGCGCCCCCGCGCTCCCGCCCCTCCCTCCGCGCCCCGCGAGCGCCCGGGAGAATTGGCTGGCGGGCGCGCGCGCGCGCGGCGCCGGGCGGACGGGTGGGGGCGCGCGCGCGCGCGGAGGCGGCGGCGGCGGGGGTGCGCGCGCGCGCGCGGCAGCAGCTTCACTTCTCTCCGGGCAGCGGGGGCAGGAGCGGCGGCGGTGGGAGAAGCAGCAGCAGCAGCGGCGGCCGTGGCTGCTGCTCGGGAGAGACGGGAAAGGGGAGAGGAAGCCGAGGGCGAGGAGCGCGGGGGAGCGGGCTCATGACTCAGTGAGTGGCCGCAGCCCCTTTCCAGCCCCGCGCCCGGCCGGAGTCGGGGCGACCGCGACGGATTGTCCCGCAGCCTGTGCCCGGCACCAGCGAGAGAGAGACCTGCGCTCGCCTGCAGGTAGCAGCGGCTTTCCCCCCGTCTCTACCGGGGTACACCTACCTCTGCCCCGGCTCGGCTCCCCGTCTGCCTCCCCTCCCCCCGCCGGGCTCCTACCCCCCCGTCGCTCGCCATCCCTCCCCCACGGCAGCACCCTCTCCCCCACATTTAGCTGCGACCCTCGGTCTCTACCTTTATCCTTCATCTTCCCTCCCCCTCCGCATCCCCCTGGTGCTGCCTGGTACCCCCTTCCCCCCCTTGTCATCCTCGGCCGTGCCCTTTCATAGCGACCGTCCCGGCCGCCCCCCCGCCGCCCCCGGCCACCTCGGCATCTCTGCCGGCGCTCCCCGCTTCCCCAGGCTCCATCCAGCCTCCATTGCTCCTCCGCACCCCCACACCCTCTCAGCAACTCTTCCGTGTCCATTTGTCCTGCTCGCCCTGCTGCGGGCGGGAGCAGCGACCAGCCGCGCTGCCCCCACCCCTCTGGCCGCGCTCCGCATGGTCCCCGCGGCACTCTCTGCGCCCCTGGGTCGCTCGGACCCCGGGGTACCCCTGCCCCCCACCACCATCGAGCTTCCTGGGATGCGCTATCCCCACACCCCTCGCCGCAGCCGTGGGCACCCCGGGCTGGAACCTCTCGGGAAAAGCACTATCCCCCCCACCCCGCGCCCCGAGGAGCCCCGCAGCCCAGCCCTCTCCCTTCCCGCATGTGTCCCCGACGTCTTCCTCTCGCAGTCTCCTCCTCCTCGTCTCCTCGGTTTTCTCCTACTTCTCACCCTGGCCCGGCCGCCGCCCGCCCGGCCGTGGGAGTGCGGGGGGTGCAGGTTCTGGGGATGCTCGTGTCCCCACCCGCTCCGTACGGCGGGGGCTTCCCGACGGGAGAGTCGCGCGTGTGCCCACCCGCGGCCGTGGGAGCCCGGGCTGCCGTCCTGTCCTGCCCCGTCCCGTCCCGTCCCATCCTTCCGGGTGCCCCTCTCCGTGGCGGAGCCTCCCCTGCCACAGTCCGGGCTCTCTGTGCCTCCCTTCCCGCAGTGTTGGGGTCTTTTTGACCTTTATGGTTTCTAATGAAGATGAAGTAAGGCGGCTGCTGCCATTGCTGCTCGTGGTGGACCCTGCAGAAATATTCGATTTGTCTTGGCTTATAGGAAATTACGAGCGCTTTAGAAAGACATCATCACCTGCTCTGCCGCCCTTGGGACCCATCTGCACATTGCCAGGATCTTGCTGTCCCCGACTGGTGGATTTTTTTAAGAATTGTTTGTTTGTTGGTGGTGTGTGATGTGTGATAATGACTGGTGGTTTGGGGTATTTTTGTCGTTGTTGTTGTTTATTGTTGTTGTTGGTTTGTTTTTAGTTTGAGGAGGAAAGGAAAGGTGCCAGCGGATATATTTGACAAAAGCAAAATATTTTGGACACTCTTCACTTGGAATTGATAGTTGTAGTTACACTTGTAATCTGTCTCTGTGCTGATTCACCTCACGTTAAGGGAGAGACTTCTAAGTCCCCCTTCGTTCCTTCCTCTGTCCCCTCTGCTCATTTTTCTCTGCACAACAGCAGGGAGGTTAGCAACCCTCGTCTGAGCGTAGAATAGCCTGGCAGCTGGGAACCTGGACATCGTGTGTCTTCTGTGTGACAGAAGCAAACACACTTATGGCTCTTCAGGTTCAAGGAGTATCTTGTATTTCTGTCTGTGACAGTGGCAGCAAAATGTTTTCTTCACACTGTCATCCTCTCGTTGATTTTTTTTCCCCCTACTCTCTTGGTTGTTCATGTGTTTGTGTGTCTTTTATGTTTGACCTCATTTGAGGTGTCTAATTTCAGGCCCCTTAAAACACACTTTTACCTCAATATTGAGCATCCTTTGAAAAAAACTTCCTGAAATTGCAGATATTGTGGGGAGAGGGAATAGAAAGAATTGCCTGGATGTCAGAAGGGGGAACAGGGACAGAAGGAGAAAGGAAAAATACCATCCAAAAGCCAACCCCGCTCCCTCCCCCCCAAACTAGCCAGACATCAAACGACAGATTTAAGCATTTTCCTCTTGTAAATGCTGGCATTACATGTTACAGTAATTATATGCTCTGGGCTGCTGTTACAGTGTTTGTCTGCTGGATAGTAACCTGAACTTATGAAGTGAATACAGTTGTTTTTTGGATAATAGTAATATTTATAGCCAAGATTATTCATAGCAGATGTCCTATGCGTATAAGCATTATTAAATATGCTTTTAACTTTCTGGCCTGAAGTGTTAAAGCCTATGTATATTGTGAAGAGAGACTTTTTCTCTTTAAAATTAGATGTATTAAGCAAAGTTCAGAAGTGAAATCTAGGGCAAATAAAGGCCAACATGTGTGTTATAAAAAGAGATGAGATTGTATTTTAACTTTATGTAGAAGCAAGGAAAATGGGTACTTACTACCAAAATTGCATTATAGTTGCATATTTTGACTTGTCAGAATGTGATACTTTTGTTGTTTATTGCCTCTAAGTGTTCTCTTGCTTTTACCTTGAAATCTGACAACCAGGATTTAAATATCTGAACATCAGCCTGTGTAAATTTACCAACTATGTCAAATATATTGTGGTAGCTCTACTATAGGAGAAATTATTCTCTATAATTTTAAAATACCAAAACCATGTTTTCTATAAAATTAAAATACATAATTATATAAAAATCATGTTCTCTATAAAATTAAAATACAAAAATTGTCCACTCTAATTGAGTGGAAAATTTTCGCATTTTAATTTTAGGGCAGAAACTCTGCATTATTTCAGTTACCTTAACAAGCAGGCCAGGTCTTGTGTATTTATATATATCCAGATATGAAAACATTATTTTCTGTTATAAAATCAAAAATGCAGATTAATCTGATTAAGGGAAACTTTAGTCACATATCTATCACTTGGCATTGCTGTTTCTTTTAATGTCTAAACATTTTGAAAGGGTGCCATACTTCCAGAATTCTTTTTCCGTGTAGCTTCACAAAATAGATGAAGAAGTCCTAATTACTCCTGAAGTTAGTTGGATATGTCAATAATGCCTGAAGAGATTATTTCTTCTACTCCATAGTGTGTATTATTTGATAGAATTAGATATTGGTAAGGGTTTTTCTCTGTAACAAGAACATTTACGCCTTTTTAAAAAGTATCCTTTTCAACATAACCCTGTTGGCATTGATATTAATTTACTTTTGCTTTGCCGTCTCTTTCCATAAATATGTACAGGGAGATGAACTTTGTTTAATCCATAGAACGAGCATGGTTGAATCTGAGCCTGAAATCTCATTATTCTCCCTTGAGCGAGTCTTAAAACATATAATAGTCAAGGTGAATAGTTTTGTTCTTAATTGTAATGATGTCTGTACATAGGTAAGAGGAAAAGCAAGTCAAAGTTCACAGCAGTTTGAGACTCTTTGTGTATGAAAGAGCAAATTCTTGATTCGGACAGATTTGATCAGAAAACCATCCAGATATATGGGGGTTGTGTGGGTGTAAGCAAGTAATGTTTGGGCCTGTATGCTTTTTATTAAAAATCTCTAGAGAAGAATATGTAACATAGATATAAAGGTACAGATTTGGAGTTAAAGGAAAGACCTGGGTTTCAGTTTGGTTTTGATTTGGTTTTGGTTTTATTGGTTTGGGCTTTTTGTTTGGTTTTGGTTTTTTGGGGTTTTTTTAATCAGTCAGTGCCACCACATATGCTAATTCAGCAAGAGTTTTTCATGGACATCTGCCCTTCATTAGAACAGTTTGATAGTTTGAGAAGTCATGACAGCTGTAACAGTGGGCTTGTAATTCCTCATCTGTTGGCATATTGTTATACTATTTAAAATGAAAGAAGAAATTAAAATAGCTAACTAGTATCAGAAGTGTGCAAATAAAGCATTAACTTGATTTCTGAATTAATGCTGAGATTTTTTGCTGCTCATATTCTCTGACAAGTTTGTTGCCTCATGTTGCTTGAACGAAATGTCAGGAAAAAAACTTCCTTATATCCTCTACCAACATGCTCACCATTTTAGTAAATACAAACAGTCCTGTGTTAGAGCTTTTCAGTTCTGTGTTTCCATCAAGCATGCCAAGATGTGGATTTTGTAATGTGGAAACCCACACTGTAGACTCGGAATGAGCCCGCAGATTTATTTCATATGAGATAACAGAGAGTCCTAAGACAGTAATGACTCTCAGTTTTTTACTAACTGTGGTAGATTTGAATTGGTGGCATAGTTGATAGGACAGCTAACTCATGGTATTGCTGAGTGGTTGAAAAACAGAATTCACAGTGAATGGTTTTACACTTGCAGGATTATGTTGCCCACTTAACTTCAATAACTTCTGGTTTTCATATATATATATATATATATAAATATGTGAGGAGTTTGGCGGGGGGTGGTTTGTGTGTTTATTTTGTGGTTTTTATTTGTGGATTGGTTGGGGTTTCTAGGGGGTGGCAGTGGTATAGGGTTTAAAACTGCCAGCTCCTGAATTATTGTTAAGATGCTTGTGGCAAAACTCTTCTGTATGAGGATTACTGAACTACTGTGACACAAGCATTATTTTATTAAGATAAAGACATACATCCCATGTGTTCTTTCCTTAAGCATGTAAGAAATACAGTGGGGCAGTTTCTTCTCAAAAAGCTAACTTCAGTTGTTTGTCTTTGTTCAGTGCAGCATCTGCCATGTCTACAGAGGGGCAGAGAGTGGATGATAGCCCAAGCACTAGTGGAGGCAGCTCTGATGGAGATCAGCGTGAAGGTGTTCAGCAGGAACAAGAAAGGGAGCAAGTTCAACCCAAGAAAAAAGAAGGGAAAATATCAAGCAAAACAGCTGCTAAATTGTCAACTAGTGCTAAAAGGTACAGTGTTCTTCCTGGTTGCTTATTTTCCTTTCTTTTCCTTCAACTGGCCATCAGATCCATGTATTGACTCAGTATATTAATTTTGTTTTATTCTAACACTACTCTATCAGTGTAATAGCCTTTTGAGGCTGGTCACATTAATGAGACCTGTATACTTTTTCCTTTCTTTGTCAGTTTGCCTCTTTCACATGGTTTTAATAGTTGCTTGCATGATAAAAGCTGACATTTTTTTATTGCTAATAAAACTCAGACAGTTTTGTAGCCTTATAAAATATATCTCTGTATATGTATGTATGACTGATGTTGAAGCTTGTCAGTGTAACTTACAGTTAATTAGCCATAAACATTTCAGACAGTTCAGTAACTCAGCATGTTAGGACTACTGTAATACCTATTGCCATGAAGTCCTGCCTTTTCTTTTCCCAGATGGTCAGGTCAGAAATACTTGAATGAACAACAAATGTGTGTTGGTTTCATTACTTTAAACTGTGATCTGTTTTAATATCCACTTATTTTCCCTCCCTTTTCTGATTGAGATGTGAGGTTGGTTTGTAGAATAGCTATTTAAATTATTCTATGCTATCATGTCCATCTCCACATAATGATTGTCTTGCTCGGACTAGACAGAAGGAATTTACAGCTTAGTGTTGCTTCGCTAGTACCTCAGGGTTGTTAGTCTAGGCAAGTGGGATTATAGTGATTGAAGTTAAGAAGCATTCATAAAATAATCTGACAAGAGACCAATTCTGCAGACTGTCCTGATGCAGAATTCCCAGTTCTTGTTTCTTTGCTAGTCCAAGGCTGTGTAAACTGCAAGAGAAGACACTGGAGTTGTACCACTGTGATGCTGTAGTAAAGGATAAGCATCAAGCCCCTGCTGCCATGATTTATAACACATGCATGTCGTCAGTCTGTAAATATACAAAAGTGTGCATATATCTTGTTGGGATTCAAGTTTTCGTTTTGCTTTAATCTATCCCTTATCAATTGAATCCTTTTCTGAATTAGGGTATCTTTTGTCTTTCCAGTGAGGTACTGTCATGCTTTCCTTCTGCTACAGACACCTTTCTTACAGCCAGTTTTTTCTTCATTTTTAATTCCCTGAAGAAATGCTTTCTGAACACCCATTTCTACTGTGACACTGTTAGGAGATAATCCGGTCATATCACTTACAGAATGGCCAGCAAAACTTGCCTGTGTTTTGGTTTGCGTTTATGAGAAGAAGGGAAAAGAACGCCACCCAGCTTTCACTACAAACCACGATGTTATTAATGTAGTTAAATCTCACAGCCGTCATGGTTTCTGGTCATCTTCTCTTTCTGCTGCTTCCTGCTATTATTAGTTTTTAAATATTAGTAATATTGAATTAATCATGACTTTTAAGGTCATAAAAACAGTTTCCAGCATCTTTAGAGAGCAGTCTGTGTATTCTGAACTTTGTACAATGCCTGGTATAATGATGCTACAATTCTGACAAGGGCCTGTGGACACTATCCTATTAAAAAATTAATAATGATATGCCAGAAATTGGTCTGTTAATCTTAGCTTTGTATCTTCAAAGCTTAGAGCTTTTATCAACAAGCATTTTACAGTGATAAAATTACTTAAACCTTTTAAAGTTTAATCATATCTGCTTATGGTTCTGCTGAAACTAATTATGCCATCAGTTGCTGATATCAGTACATTTGCCAGTTAGACTAAAGCTAGTTTCACATGTGTAGTAATATTGATTATACATTTTAGAATGTATATTTGATTATACATTTTAAAAGCTGACATGACTTACAATAGTTCTGTAGTTATGTGTACAGTATTTTTGAAGAGAAATGTATTTTAGGAGTGCTGGTTGTCATAGCACTTTCTGGAAGGATTACAGAAACAGTTTTTATAGTAATGGGGGTTTTCATTAGTATCTTTTTTTGTTTGTTTGTTTGTTTTTGAATATTCAGTAGTTTGTCATTGTGTTAGAATTGGGATTGCACCTTCTCTAATCTGGCCAGATTTTCATATTAAAGGTTTTGTTTCTGTGCTTTTTAATTAAAATCAGTAGTGTTTCAAGAAAGCTAAATCAGAAATTAAAGTAGCCGCTAAAAAGAGAGGAGTAGCATAAAGGAAGGAAAAATGTCTTAAAGTCCTCAATATGTGATTAGCATTCCAGAAACAGTCTGTATGAAATATCTTCATGGTAATATTGTTATTTTAGTTCATTAGGAATGAGAAATTGTACAGGATTAATAAGGTTTTACTCTGGTACCTTTATTATAGTGAAAGGAGTCAACTCTGCTAAAATCAGTAGAATGCTGGAACAACAGAGTGTACTGCAGTTGTGGCTTTGGTCAAGGTTCCTTAATTCCTGTTAAAAGCATCAAACACCAGCAAGTTCATTGGAGCTAAAGTCACAGCCTACACAATTGATTCTAACCGAAGTTTGGAAATCAGATTTTCTCAGTTGGAAAACTTTTGTGTGCATATGGAATTGTAGCCACAGTATTTTACAGTATATGAAGGAAGGTTTGTGCATCTCTATTTGGAAAACTCCTATTTTGCTTTTCATTTGTATGTTTATGTAGTCAGATTTAAAAAAAATTCAGTAGCATGAGATTTTATATAAATCAAGATTTAGCAGTGTGCTGACTTCTGCTTGTGTAATAGTAAACTGCTCCCGTGTCTTATGTATGAATATAGTGTTCATGCAGCTTAACTGCTTTCCAAAGTGATCTGATTACAGGGGCTGTGTGAAACCACTTAAATTTCTATTTGAGTAAGATTTTTGGCATTGAGATACGGAGTTTCTTCTGCTAGCATTGCTGTGGATGGCATCAAGAAGGCAGAATGCCATCACATGCTGTCCTTCTCTGTTAATACTTGAGGGCTAGCTGCTGTACAGGTGTAATAGCTTACAGCATATGTCATGCAGTGTACAGGTCCTTCAATTTTCCTCACCCAGAGGGCATCACCTTAAATAGCAACCTTTCTTACCCAACATGTCAAGATTGAGAAACTCGCTGCATATCACAATTACAGTTCAGACACGGAATTGAATTGCTGTCCTTGAAAACAGCAGGCATCTTGTTACCTTTTAAGTAGCAAATCTTAGCATGACCTTTGGATTGAGGGAAGTGTAACCATTCTTGGCTGACATAGTAGCTCAACAAATAAATGTATTGTTTTGCTTGGCTCCTGAAGTTGCTGGTTGAAAATCTTTAAATCTTTATGTCCAATCCTGAATTTTTTAAATAAATGTTTGTGCCTACAAGGAATTGTGAACTGTACAACTTTAGCTGTAATCTTTTTGTTATTCAAAGAAGTTGCAGCCTTAAGGAGGAGCAAATAACTGATAGATTAAATTGGTTCAAAATTCAACAAAACCAAGCAATTTTACCTTCCCATTTCCCATGCCCCCCCTTTTTTTCCCCTGAGAGGTTTATCACAGAATCTGGAAATTACATTCAGCATGTTGAATATGAGGGCAAAATATGCCGAGTCCTTTTTCTTACAAGAAATATCCTCATCATTTATCCATCTTTTAGTAAGTAGCTGAGAATGTTTCTTTTCTTCCAGTATGAACCTAAACATCTTTAGATCAATTTCCTGCTCAGTCACAATTTATTTAGTATTGAGATACATATCAATGACTGCATTTTGAAGTATTTTTGAAGTAATGTATTCTTCCATATAAGGTATTGATTCATCTGGCTTTTATGGGTAGAGAGACATGTAGTTTAGAAAAGTGGATGTGGTAAAAATAGTATATTGTCATGTAGTCCTTTATTTCTTTTTCTGTTAATAATGTGGGGAAATTCTCCAACATGTTCACGTGTCTCTTAGCGTTAGAGAACTGTTTCATGAAGGAAACAACACTCAGTCCTTTTTGGCTTAGTACAGTAGTACATATGTGTCTGTGAGAATTAATAATATTTGAAATCCACAATGTACTTTCCTGCTTCTGAATTTACGAGTAGATTAACCTTTGCACCTTTACTGGTAGGTGCAAACTGTGTTATTTTCTGTTAGTAAAATGGAGGGAATTTTTTTTTATATATGTGGGTGTGTGAATATATATATATGAGGGACAGGAGGCAAATGACTTCTCTAAGACCAAACAAAGTATCAGATCTGACATTGAAAATTAAATGTTTTATGTGTGCAGCCCAGGGCTTTGATTACTAGCAAGGGCCTCACCCTCTGCCATCATCTCTGTTGTCCAGTATGTAGTAAACCATAATGTCATTAGTTTAAATATAAACTGGCTGTATGTAATGATTTTAATTTAGAGGGTTTTTCCTCTTTGACATTACTGTTATTGGGGCAGAAAATCCAAAGGAACAGATGCCAGAAAGGACCCTGAAAGAAATGTTTTGTTGCCAGAGGCCGCATATTCTCGCGGAGGATCCTCTGTGGTCAGCGAAGGAAATGAGGCGCGTCCTCTCCTGTGGCAGGTTCTGAGGGCAGCTCAGGGGGATGTGGAGCGAGTGCCAGAGCACGTGCAGACAAAGGGCCGCTTGCACGCTGGAGGTCTCTATCAGTGCAAGGCTCTCTGCGCTGCTGTGCCATGAGTTAATTGTAACTTTGAGTGCTGTGACATGTGAACGGGCTACGTGTCAGCTGTTCTGCAGAAACTGTTTGTGAATGAGCTCTCAGCATGAACGCAAGGTAAATTAAGGTTGCAACAAAAGAAATGTAAGGTGTACAAACCAATTTTAGTTTGGGCCACCACAGAGTAGGAGAATAAACATGGACATCTGCTGAGGAGCAATTGATGGGACAGTATTGTATTAATATGTTTATCTTGTTTGTATCAAAATAATCACGGATTAAACATCTCTTTGTCTTAGATGTTTGCAAGAGCACTGATGTCTTTTGAACATTAATAGACAGTGCCATCTGATCAATTTTTATATCTTGAAACAGAAAGCTGGTTTGTCCGTGTCTGCTCAATCACAGAGCAGCTTGATAAAGGGTCATTTTAGTGCTCTTGGCATTAGAAGTTTTGGGTTGAACTAGAACAGATGGAGAAAATGAGAGACCATTTTGTTTTCAGTATGTGAGGAACGTGGGTTAGGATTTAGGAGGAAGAATGTAAAGTTTTTGATCTAGGACTGAAGTTGTTGTGGTTGTTAGTCTATTCTTGATGTGCCTCATACTCACTCTAATGCCATGAAATATTAACTGTTTTTACTACCATATGTAGTAAAAAGGAATGATCTCTGACTCTATAATAAAGTGCAATGCCATAATTCTGAAACTTTAAAAAAGGCTGAAAAAGAAAAACAACTCATAAACCACAAAATTGAAATTTCCATGCCACCTAGGTTTTCTGTAGTTTGAATTTGTGATAGTATAAATTTCAAAATCATGGCAGAATTTTGTAGTATACAGAAAAAATATTGTAAGCATTCACACAGTTATGAGATCTCCCTTCTAAAACTCGGGATTTGTTAGCATTGTTTAAATGTGCTAACTGTTTTAAAACAACATTTTCGTTGTGCTTAAGCTTCACTCAAAAAATGGGATGACTTTCAGCATTACTACGATGATTTTGTGCTTGTTTAAGCAGACTGTGCCTGTATTTTTATAACAAAGTTATGATATTTATTGGGGGGATTCTGGAGGTAGAAACACCTCAATGAGTGCAAAAAGCAAGTAAAGATCAAATTGCTCCCCCTCTACAGAAATACCTTTGTGAGTTTGTGTGTAAGTAGGGTATACACAAGGTCTGTATGTAGGGTATATACACCCAGCTGTGGCAGAGTTCAGGTATCCAAGGACTTGACTTGGAAGCATCAGCCTGGGAATGTCCAGAGATCCTTAACAACAGAGTTGCTCTGCCTGAAGTTAAAACTCTGGCAGGATGCCTGTAATGTCTTCATGGGTGACCTGGAGGATGTGGCAGAGTGCACTCTAAAGTATTCAGATGGCACCAAGTTGGGTGTGGGCAGTTGGTACATGCAGAGGCATTTAATATTATATATGCCAATATACCCGAATGCTTATTTTGACTAGCCATTTGCTTTGCCTGTATTTGTATGTGTAGAAGTTAGAAGAAAATCTAAGCATCTGGAAGAGTATTTTTATCTTTTTGATGATCTCATCAGGTCTTAATAAATGATTATTACCTCTGCCTACAAATCTTGCTCACGTATGTCCTAATTATTTCAGAATGTGAATGATAAAGGCTTGAGTTTCTGGTTCAGGCCAGTTCTTCTACTGCTGTTGGTTCATTTATTCATAATAGCCACAAAATCAATTCATAGTTACATAAGGGGAATTTTGATAGTGGCTGTGAGACTCTTTAACATGTAAGATTATGTTTGGGTTATAACATTATATAAAGAATTAAACTGCTCATTTTTGTTATGTATGCCAATATACCTGAATGTTTATTTTGATAAGCCATTTTCTTTACCTGTATTTATATGCAAAATGGGTAGCAGTCATTTATAACAAGATATGTGTAGGTCAGGCCTGAACCTTTGGCTTGTGGCTTGAGCAGCTATCTTGGGAATTTAGTGGTATTACTATTTCTTTTCTAGTGTAGGGAATAATAGGAATAGCAATCTGTTCTGTACATGAAAATTTGTGAGGGAGAAGGCAAAAGGAAAATACTGAGGATACATTGAATTGTTTTTCTTTTTGTTCCTTCTTCTAAATGTTCGTGTTTTTTGCACTGAAGTAGCCTGTAAAAAAAGCTTTGGAGATAGCTTATAGGGAAGGTGGCATTCGCAGTCCTGCTTATGGTATAATACTCTGGCAAGTCTTTGGGAACTGTAAACCCCTACAAGTTCCTCTGGGACCTCTCTGTCCTTTTCTGCATACTTACATTTCTTCAGAGGTCAAGAGACTGGCTCTGATGCAGATGCTGGTGTAAGGGAAAAGAGCCCCCATTGCCAGCTGTGGCAGAGATCAGGTATTCAAGGGCTTGGCTGGGAAGCGTCTGCCTGGGAATGTCCAGAAACCCTTCACAACAAAGTTGCTCTCCCTGGAGGAGGAGCTCTGGCAGGATGCCTGCAGTGTCTTTGTTGGTGACCTGGAGGATGTGGCAGAGTGCACTGAGGAGTTTTCAGATGACAAGCAGTTTGTACACACAGCGCCAGGGCTACGGCTCAGAGGGATCTGGCCAGGCTGCAGGAGAGGGTCGACAGAGAACTCATGAAATTCAGCAAGGGCAAATGAACACCATGTACGTGCAGAGGACTTACCCCTTGCACAGATACGTGCTGGGGATCACCTCTGCTCAGAAGGACGTGGGGGCCTTGGCAGGCAGCAAGCTCAGCGTGAGGCAGCGCCAGAGGCTGGGCTGCCTCCTGGGAGATATTAGCAGAAGCATATTTCATTGATAGATGAAGGAGATTTATCTGCCTTTACTTAGCTCTCATTAGACTGTAATTTTGTCCCCTCATTAAAAAAAGGCTGGTATGAGAGCAGGTCCAGCAGCAGGTCCCTAGGCTGACCAGGGAGCTGGAGCACTTCCCTTTGGATATCAGCCCCCCAGTGTAGGAGGTTGTGAAGTCCTGGGTGGGCTTGTTCTAGGCAATTTTCCTTTGAGTTGGGGAGTTTTGCCCTGCCAGTACAATATACATTAAGAAGCTAAATATTCTAGAGGGCAGGAACTATGTGGCATGAAGTTGGAGGCGAAATAGAGAAGGAGGGTGTATGAGATATTTAGTAATTGTGTAAGTGAGCAAAGGAGCTGAGAATCCTGACCTATGGAAAACGTGTGATTTTCTAGATGGCTGCTCATGGCATTTATTCCATATTGGAGGTTCATTTTTCAGAAAATACTTGGTTTTTACTTTCACATGTTCTTGCATAGTTTCATGAAACATTACAGATCAACTTTCAATCAGAAATTCTAATAATTATATTTTGTTACTACTGATTGATGTAGAAATGTTCATAAATTTGAAAGAAACAGATCAAAAAAAAGTCCTGATAATACCTTTTTTTTTTCTCTTAAGAATTCAGAAAGAACTTGCAGAAATTACATTAGACCCTCCTCCAAACTGTAGGTAAGTTCACCTGGATTTTATTAATTTGGAATATGGAAATGAAATGTGTGGAACTGTGGAATTTGCATAGGAGACTGGGGTAAATTTTAGCTATTCCTTTGTGCTGACTATTTAGTAATTTTGGAATAAGAGTTGATAGATAATAGATTGCCTACATATAAAGAATTGATATGACATACTTTCTGGCAAACAAAGTAGTGGCATAAATGGATGAACACCATGATGCATTAATAGATACACGACAAATATCAAATCACCTTTCATTTCAGATACTAAATCAATCGTATTTTGTTTGATTCAGTAAAATGTAATCTTGGTGGCACTTACTTGGTATATTTGATTCCTTTCAAGTTGTTAACACACCATGAATGTAATGGAGAAAGGAAAATAGTGTGTTATAGGCACAAACTGTTTGTAGTTTTCTGACTGTGTTTGTGGTAATCAGTTGGGATATTCAGTGGACTCTTCCTGAGTTAGAGTATAGCATCATACAGACTTTCTGATAATGACTCTGTGCCTGTTTGGTTTGGGTTTTTTATTTTGTTGTGGTTTGGTTTGGGGTGGGGGTGGCGGGTTGTGGGTTTTTTTGTCAGGTATGCTTACTTCTGGTATGTTTAAAGTTGGCTTTGAAATGAGTGATGAGGTAGGCCTTGAAACCCTCACTGTCTGGTGGCTGAGGCTGTATACAGTTGTTTTCAGATGGCTGTCTCAGGCTTCTTATCTGTCAGCTTGTGACATATGGTCAGCTGGGCCAGGACTGCACATTGCTGTTTAAAGGAGTCCCTGCTACTGCACCTTTCATGGTGAGAGGTTGGGCTCAGTGCAGAAGAATAGCTTCCACTCAGTCCAGCCAACCCATTTCAACTGATGTGGTTAGTAGGTTTCATTCTGTTAATGCACTAAAAAGAAAGATTGATAGAAATGGCTGATTGCATGCAGCTTTTATAATGAATCCCAGTATGTTTCAGTATCGAATTAACTAAGCAACTGGTAGTAAAAATGACAGTCAGCTTTATTGTTTTGGTCTCTTGACAAAAGTATGTGTAAGAAAATACTCTAATAAGATTTGATGTGGTTGTGCTGGATCTCAAGATATAAGTCAAGTGGCTGTGTACCAAAGCACTGCTTAGCGAAGTAGCCTTGCAATAATAGCATTCAAAGAGTATTTCAGTCAATTAGGACAAACAGTTTTTTGCTGGATAAAACATTTTAATAGCTAAGCTGTTCTGTCATGCTTACAACTGTGTGTGAGTCTTCAATCACATCAAAGCTGTTTCATGTGGCAGATTTTACTTCGGTGTTGATGACTGATGCCTATTAGTGGATTGATTTGCTGAGATGAATATGAAACTTCTGTCTATTGTAGAAGAATGCTTAAGTCTTTGAACTGAGAGTAAAAGGCTTACAGGTTTTTACAGCAGTGTCATTTTTTTCTAGTTTTCTGAAGCCTTTTCTTTATAACAAAGCAGTTGTTTCAGTATACAAGATACTATTATATTTGATTTTTTTTCCTAGCAAGTGTGAAGTAAGGATTGGCTGTCTTAGTAGAAAGCCCTTTGGTGACTTGCAATTTACAGAAAAAATAAGTGAGCTGGAGGTTTCCTGGGTTTGTTGAATTATTTACACTAATGATAAAAAAGCAATAAAGTGCACTCCATGATGCTGTTTTGCAAAATCACAAAATTACATCTGACTTCATGTGTCTGCTGCTTTGACACAGTTCTTAAGATGCAGAATTACTTCATGTTGTGATCTTGATAGATAACCATTAGTAACTTCACTATTAACAAATATGTTTTTATAGTCAATACAGAATCACTTCATTTAGTTTTATGCTTTGTTGACATAGTCTAAACAGTGTTTTCATTTGAACTTCATCTATTTTCTATTATAGTTAAACATTACAAAATAAATACATCAGCCAGGCATGATTCTTAAGAATAATGAGGAAAGCTGAGCTATTGTACAGTATATCTTACCCTAAAGTAATGATACATCCTTTCTTGGTTTTAGTGAAATTTAGGTCATTGTTAAAAGACATGGTAGCTTTTCCTATTAAAAAGCCCAACCATATTTCATAAAGATAATTTCATTCTAGATATAGGCTACTTGAAATGATTGTCATTCCATCTTGCCCTCACTGTGTGTACTTTTCCATATGTAAAATAAATCATGACTGGGCAATAGGAATGTGATAATTCTGAAAACTAAATGTCATAGAAGGTGTGAGGAAAGCATTATTCAAGAACACAGCTATATTAAGTAGCTGCTTAGGAAGTTCTGATAGGAAGGCTATTTAGCTGAATTGGAACTTAGGTGGGATATTGCAAGACAATTTGCAAGACTTTTAATAAACTGCAGCAGGCCAAAGCTTCAGGTGTCTCCCATTCCTGGAAGAAGCCCCAAATGGAACAGTATCTGTAGCACAGTAGCATCCCTCAGTCGTGTGCCAGGCTACGTAGTCACTACAAGCTCCAGGGCAGCTGCAGCCCTCACTGCTGCAGCAGCTGTGACCTTAACATTTCCCCCGCCTCACCCGTGTGAGGAGAATACACTGCACAATCTTCGTGTTTGTTTGGAAGACAAAAAAAAGTCTTGCTCACAAATATGCCTTGGAATTGGCAGATTATCACTGCTGGGACTTGCAGCATCTTTCCAAAACTGTGTGAAAAGCTGTGGGTTTCAGAGTTCCTAAAAAATCTGTCACTTTGGCTTTAAAAGAAGATTTAATACTATAAGAAAGTAGAGTTGCCTGCCTCCCTACTTCTTTTTCTGTAGTTTGGGTACTGGGCAATGGAGAGAGTCCTCTTGGCTCCACAAGTCCTCCTTCCACAGGACTGAGAATGTATAATGTTCTACGTGTAAAAAAGCCAAGCTGAGGAGGGGGGGGTGTGGGAGTTGAGCAGTGTAATCATTGCTATTTTTGGAGAAAGGCATGTCATAAAAAAGCCTGTTATACATCACATTTAACAGAAAGAACTGGAGGGTTTTCAGTATGTATTGTCCCATCCCTCCCCCTATTTTACTTTTGTATTGAGCTGAATTTGCTCTCAAGGACAGTCCTGAATGCAAAGCAGGTACATTTATGTTTTAAATCTGCAGCATTGTGAAATTTCAGTTTGTAAGGAGATAGTATACCTAAGTTGTAGACATTTGCCACTCTTGTCTTCTTTTTTCCTCTCATTGAAACATCAAAGCTTGATTGCTAGAAATGGCACACATATTATACTCCTGAGTAGTGCAGAGTATAGCTTTCTCACAGGTGATAAGATCCTCATATTTAAGTGTCATTTTCCTATATATTGCCTTGCTGAAAGAGGGGAACAGTTGGAAATACTTGTAGCTAAAATAATGCCTTTTCAAACTTCCCCATATTTTCAGCTGCATTGTGCATAAGACAAAAGATTTCATAGAATACAACTTCTTGTATACTAGTTGCCTTCTCACTGGCAAGAGGACAACATCTCTGTGGCAACTTACACCAATTGCTTACATGGGAAAATAATATTTGGAAAGTATTTCATGTATTTTTAGCTTCTTTCAGTGTGAACTTAGCAGCTGGAAACAAGGAAAGCCAGCATGAAATGAATAGCAGCTCTCTGTGGACACCACTTGGAGCAACTGCTCAAAATTTTCATATTAAGTCACTGATATTACCTATCTTCCCCTTCATGTTTTCTTTTGGTGTTCTCTAGTGTAGTTTTCACCATTCTCCTCTTTTGTATGTATTTACTGCAATTTCTATTACATTTTTTATATTTCATTTCTTTTACCCTCTAGCAATATAGGTAATGCTTGAGGCTCAGAAATACACTGTGAAGGACTGTGCAGCTCAATGGGCAGAATGACTCTCATTCCAAAACAATCAGTTTAAAATCCCGTGTGTAGTCTTATCTCTTCCATTTGTTTGGAATCATTACATTAATTCCTTGCTTTTTATCCTGCAAAATTGATAAGCAACCAGCATATGCAATTCTAGCATTTTGCTTTTGAAAACTAATCACACTGATAATAGTTAAAACAGTTCTTTTTGGGACAGTGTCGAAAAGAGCCAAGTGGAATGGCAGAATTTTCAATTTGACTTAGGGAGAGAGGTCAGTATGCCTCATGGATATCTCTTGTTATTAATGACTGTATGGAGTCCAGCATTTCTGTTTAATACTGCTTTGACTCAACTCTGGTTTTGCTGAAACGTTGAGGCTGGGCTAAAGAGATGGCACAAGTGTCAGGAGCAGAAAACAAAAGGGCACACAATAGCAGGGAAAGACTGTGAGGGAGAAGATGGTCAGCCTTGCTCTAAAATGCAGAGGGAGAGAAGTGGAGGGACCTGGAGCAGCAGGTACAGCAAGTACCTACCCTGGAATTGTGCTCAGTGATTTTGATTGTTTGTCTTGGGGAGGCATCAGTCTCACAGGCACAGGCCACAGGCACAAGCCACAGGCACACGGCTGTGATGCTAATGTGTGAGCAGGATGAAAAACTGGAGTAAGAAATGCTTTCTCTGAACATCTTTCTTCACAAACATTTCCAGCCTGAATTCAGGCTCCCTGCCCGTTGTGTTACTCATGGAGTTTACAGTCTGCCTGTATAGACTTATTTTGATCTGCTGCTAGTCACCTTCTTGAGAAGATGTGACACAGAACATGGTATATACCTTAGCCTGGTCTCTTCAGAATTTACAGCAAATAGCAAAAATCAGTCAAAAAGATAAGCATGGAAGTGGTTTATACCAGGGTGCAGGATCCTGTTGGTTTTAAATCCATGATGTATCAACAATCAAGGATAAGGATGGTTAAAAAATTTGAGTACTCACTGCAACTGCTTTGTTTTACTTTTGAGTCCCTTTCTGCTTCAAAAGCAGCAAGAAACATGTCCCAGAGGTATGCAAGTTAGCAATCACACTGGGATTATATTTAATAATAGCAATCATACTGTATTTTATCACTTGAATTAGATTGTTGGGTTTTTTAACTGTGAAGTTTTTAGATTTTATTGCCTTGGTACGTTGAAGCAGCTTGGATGAAAAGTGTCAGGTTACTTTTTAATATGTAAACTTTTCATTCATTTAGTTATTTTCTTTTAAGACAATGCAGAACCATAATTTGTGCCTTAAGCTCTGAAGTATGTAACTATATTAAAACATTTCTTAAAAAAATCTGTTCATTTTCACTGTAAAAATGGCCTTTCAGTGTCATGTTGTTTGCAAAGCATTTGTTTTTTAAAAATAACACAGATGTTTCTTTTCATGGGTCTTCCATGTGTCAAGATGTAGTGTACTTGGAAGGCCCTCTAAAATACAGCTGATTTTTTTCAGTGATCTGGTATCTTTGAAAATACATGTTTGATGTGAAAAATTACTAGAGAGCACTGAACTTTTTTTTTTTTTTGAATAAACTGAGTTTTCAATAACTGCTTGGTTGCATTATTGCTTGCAGCTGTGGGGTGATTTTAGGATTGGTTACATGCAACGCTCGAAAGCTTCAGGATGTGTTGTGGCTATTGGTGGCTTGAAATGTTAGCAACTTTCCTGAGGCTGGGAGAGGTAATAAAAGAAAGAAAGGCAGCAAAGGGAACCTGCCACTGGCTGCCTGCCAGGTCTGGCAACTTCACTCAGTGGTGACGATGTAAGGAACTGTCTGACAACACCCATTAATACCTCCCAGCTTAACAATGCCTCCACATGATTTCTGCCAGTTCTCCCAGTTTTTGAATGATGACAACTTCTCTCCCAGGAGGAGAAGAAAAGAGAAACTAGTGTTAGGGAAGAGTAAGAGTACTTCAGCGAGCACCGTGTGAGTGCAGATTTGGAAGGTCGGGGAGATGCCAGAGCACATCCTATGGCACAGCTGAAGCAGGGAAATGAGATTGGGCCATAAGGAGGGGTCCTGAAGATCACACGTTCCTTGAAGCAGGAAAGGGCAGCAGAATGCTCAAAAAGCAGCCTGTGATGGACATGGGAGGGTTCCTTGATATTTGCAATGGGCTTAGTGTAAAAGATAACTAAATCTCTGGTTTAAATTGTAAGTTGGGAAGGTGGTGTGAAGAACTGTAACAAGGGTAAAACGAAACACTTTGATGCTTTTAGTGTGGGGAATTCTGAACACAGAAATTCTTTTCCAGCAGTTTCATACTGAGTTGCAGCTGGTCTTTATAAGTCAGTCTCCTATGGTGTACAAGAGCAGTCCTCAATGCTTTCAGCTCCAGAATTTTTCAGACCACCTTTCATAGTCATTTCTTTTGTCTTCTCTTAAGTAGCTAAACAAAGGTGTTGATTTAAGGTGGGAGGTGGTTTTTTGTTGTTGTTGTTTTTTCTGTGAGCCAGAATTTGACTTATATCATAAACCTCATATTTTATATGCATGTCTTTGTAATCTCCTTAATAAAGCCCTCCTAAAACACACACAAAAGAAACCCCTCCCCCTCCCCCCAACCCTAAAATAAGTGCTTTAAATAAACAATCATTGCTTGCCAGCAAGGGAAGCAAAACCACCTTGACTGACACTACATCATAGC